>NC_069501.1:739834114-740033700 GCF_027579735.1 Bombina bombina | reverse complement strand
AGTGCTATCTTCCATAGGAATAGTGGTACGTTTAGCAAGAGTAGAAATAGCCCATCAACTTTGGGGATCTTTTCCCAAAACTCTATAGATTTTGCAGGTAAAGGATACAATCTCTTAAACCTTGAAGAAGAACATAGGAAGCTACCTGGCTTATTCCATTCCCTAGAAAACTTATCAGAAATAGCCTCAGGAATGGGAAAAACACCTGGGGAAACCACAGGAGGTTTAAAAACCGCATTTAAACGTTTATTAGACTGAACGTCAATAGGACTGGTTACCTCAATATCCAAAGTAATTAACACTTCTTTTTAATAAAGAACGCATATACTCTATTTTAAATAAATAAGTAGATTTGTCAGTGTCAATATATGAGGAAAGTATCTTCTGTTTCAGATAGATCCTCATCAGAAGAGGATGAGATTATTATGTTGTTGGTCATTTGAAATTTCATCAGCTAATTGAGAAGTTTAAAAGACCTTTTACGTTTATTAGAAGGTGGAAATCGCAGACAAAGCCTTCATAATAGATTCAGAAACAAATTCTTTGAAATTTACAGGTATATCATGGCACATTAGAAGTTGGAAGGAACTGCAACTGGCAAGGTACTATTACTGATAGAAACACTATCTGCATGTAAAAGTTTATCATGACAACTATTACAAATGACATTCGGTGGAATAATTTCTACAATTTTGCAACAAATGCACTTAGCTTTGGTAGAACCGACGTCAGGCAGCAATGTTCCAGCAGAAACCTCAGAGACAGGATCGGATTGGGACATCTTGCTCAATGTAAAAGAAAAAACAACATATAAAGCAAAATTATCTATTTCCTTAAATGACAGTTTCAGGAATGGGAAAAAATGCAAAAGCATAGGCCTCTTGATAGAAGAAAGCAGGAGGCAAACATGAATGGGTGTCAGTATATTTATGAAAATCTTAGTAGTGCTATCCAAATAATATATATAAGTTTATGGCAGGGTTATAAACACAATACAAAGAAATAGAAACCCTTATCAACCATGCACCTACTAGACCATACAATTAATATAAATATCTGAATTCTTTTATTTAGTTAATATCCATAAACATATTGAACTATATTTGCAGTAAAAGGAAACTAAATAAAAGTTTATATGCGTTAAAACCAACTCTTAAGATATGCTATCCTTCTTACAAAACCCAGAAAAATATACCTTCACAATTCAGCCTTTTATTTATTTAACACAATGGGACTAAAAACCTTTAACATCCAAGCAATACAATTCTAAACAGTGTTTATAAAACAATAGGATAATATATATATTCTGCTATTTAACTGCAATTTATCCTAATACAAAATTAACTGACAATATCAGAACTTGCATAGATGAGTTACTTGGTCAATCAGACGCAGATTTAAACAATATATATTATAGGCTGTGAAATGCTAACTAAAACACACTGTTTCTTTAAATCTATTAAATACAAATTGACTATGCATATAACGTATCTTATAATAAAACTTTTATATACATCACCCAAATAAACAGCAATCCGGTTCCAATCTTTTGCAACAGATCCAATTCACCTCAGAAATCAAAATTGGGGTAAAGCATATGGAGTCC
The DNA here is from genome assembly GCF_027579735.1 of Bombina bombina. Taxonomy (NCBI): domain Eukaryota; kingdom Metazoa; phylum Chordata; class Amphibia; order Anura; family Bombinatoridae; genus Bombina; species Bombina bombina. Next base: position 740,032,094 of record NC_069501.1, on the reverse strand, counting down.
ATATGGTAGGTGTGTGCTTTTGATTAATAACTGCCGCAGTTACTCCTTTCTGGATCAAAATAACACAACCCTTTCTTAGTCCTCTATGCTGGGGTTAAATCATCTCATCTCACCCCTCCCCTTTTTGATTATTTATCAGTCATCTGTGAATTTTGGAAACGCCCACGCCTTGTCTTGGATTAGTTCTTTGCAACTGAACATGGATTGGTTATTTGGTAAATGTGTTGTCAAGGAAATGCATTCTTTGCAACAACCAATCATCTCATGGTTGCAATTCCGCATCATAACACTAGGTGGCAGCAGACTACAAACAAACAAATACAACAAGACCATCTCTAACATTTTTAAGCAGTTAAAAAAAAAATTCTTTCATAAAATGGTTATTTAAATCAGATCACACTCTCTGCATTAATCATATATAACCCCAATTACAGATGGTTAATATTAGGTTATTTTTTTCTGATTATTCTGATACCAAAATATGTTATATTATTAAACATTTTATTTTATTTAGGTAATTTAATACGCTAATTATTAGTTTAAAATGCATTACAATGTTATCGGTATCCTGGCATTTATATGTGAATAATAGCTTATTTTTAATTCAGTATTGTACTGTATTCCAAGTGAATCCTGTCTATGTAGATCTGAAATAAAAATAAATGTTAATAATCACTTCTCTTCAGGGTCCATAAACATCTATTCATGTTCTTAAACACACAGAGGCTAAGATATTCATGCTTTCAAAACATACACATATATATACACATATATATATATATATATATTTATATATATATATATATATATATATATATATATATATACATCTCGTATCCATTAAAATATATACAGTTGTTTTGAAATCATAATGTAAGTCATGGGCCTTCACTGTATTATCCTAACATTCTAACTTTTCAGTAACTTCAGTTGCCAGACTTTTTGTCTCATACTCACCACATGGGGTCAATCCACGAGTAGTTGTAAAAGTCTTAATGCAGCATATTTCCTGTTTAGCCAGCAGTGCAGATGTGGATTTAAAATTAACACCATGTGCATAAAAGCTGCCTCTCCATGATTTTGATCAGTTCCAAAAGGGTAATTCAGACATTTCGTCTCCATATATTTGCTGTATCCTGAAACTGTTATATTTTAGTTCCTTGCTAAATTATACAATTGCATAATTTAACATATTGAGTGTGTGAGATCTGCCAGAGATAATCCTTTGTTCTCCTTTCAGCCAAGAATGTCTCCTGTGCAATTGGAGTGGGGGGAGATCTAATCCTTTGTCCTACAGACCATGTTACATCCACAGATTTATTAGATAAAGTTAAATATATTCTATATATTATTTAATAATATTTCAAATACCTTGACATAAATCCCCCTTTCCAATTCAAAAATATGTAGGACACATGTATTTGAATTGGATCAAGGTTAGTGGTATTTGGTGAGGATGTTGACCGTACACATCATGGACAGTCTTCTATGTAGATAGTCTGTCATTTTGAACCTTCATGTTTATCAGTTAGGCATCTTTAAACTATAGATGTCTCTAGTTCATTGGGGATATGACACTCATTTCTCCCTCTATGACTTGTAGTTGGGATCCTGGGATGACGTGCCCGCAATTGATTGATTAGTGTACCCATTTATCTATGAAACCTTCATTTTTGGGGATCCGTATTTTATAGGCCACTGGAGATATTTTGTCAGTAATGACAAAAGGACCTTATCCATGAGGGAAGAAATGTCTTCTCCCGAACCTGACCTCTTCCAAAGTTATAAAGATAAACTTTATCATTTAGTTTCATATTCCTTTTTGATGTTTTGAGATCATAATAGGTTTTAGTGGGCAGTTGCGGCTCTTTCTAAATTCCTTTGAGCAAATGCAAAGGCATATTGCAGGTGCTTTCTTAGGTTTTTCCACATAGTGATGTGTATTGGCGCAGCGTTTATCAAGTTTTGGGTCTGATGTACGGTACAGTAGATGCTGAGGTAGAACCATTCTTCTACCAGTCATCAGTTCAAAAGGTGACATCTTGGTAGCACTGCTTGGAGTTGCTCTTAATGCCTTAAGACTAGAGGTAGTTTTACATCCCAGTCTTTACCTGTTTCACTCACAAACTTTTTGAGGATTTTAAACATAGACTGGTTGTAACGCTCTACACCACCACTTGAGGCAGCTCTATAAGCAATATGAGCTTTCTTTTAACCCTAGTATTTTCCACCTTTTTGTCATTACTTCGCTAGTGAAGTGGGTCCCCCGATCTGATTCGATTCTTTGGGGGCAAACCAAATCTGGAAAAATACATGGTTGATGAGGCAATGCTGCACATGTTTCCAGCACTATTTTTAGGTTGCACTATGCACTCTACCCATTTAGTGAACAGGCATGTCACGGTTAACATGTATTTGTTAACCTCTTGATGACCTTGTTACCGGACCAATAAAATCAATTTGTATATCTGACCATGGCATTACCATCCCCCTTTTCTGCAATGGCGCTCTATGCGTTGGTGCAGTGGGTTGGAACTGTGGGCAGATTAAAAACACCCTTGACAGTAGGTTTGAACGTCTTTCACATGTGTGGCCAAAAAGCGTAATTCACGCAATATTTCATACGTGAGTTTGGCACCACGATGACCAGATGTGGGAGCATCATGGCATGTTGAAGCATTAGACCCCCTGAACTTGGTGGGTACTACCCACTGCTGGATGCCAGTTTTGGAGGTTCTAATTAACAAACCATCCTGTAACTTGAATTGTGATCGGGATTTCATTAAGATTCTAAGATCTTCTTTGCCAATGCAATCATCTTTTGAGATGGGTTGCTTTCAGGATCTTCTATGTGTTTATAGAAGATGCCTACAATGGGGTCTTCTTTTTGACTAGTGATCAGGTCCTCACTAGGAGAATCCTGACTCCATTGTACCAAGTTAGGCTCACTCTGTTGTTTTGCCTGGTTTCTGGTAATGGCTTCTACCTGAATTGCACCCATTAAGTGGGGGTCAATATTAAGGAGTTCTCCAGTTATGCTCCTTGTTTGGCTAATGAATCCGCAAGGTCATTGCCTTCCTTATCAGGACCTAAAACTCTGGAATGACCCTTGGTCTTTTTCCAGTGTATGGTGTAAATCATTGGATACTACCAGATTATCAATCTCGCAGAACAATTTGCCATGCTTGACTGGTTTGTGATTGCTTTTCTGCATGCCATTTCTTTTCCAAGTTGGCAGGTATTCAACAAAGCTGTCACGCACATAATTTGAGTCAGTTATGATCACAAATTCATTAATACTATGTTCAACTAGCCATTTCAATGGTTTTGAAAACAGCAGTTAGTTCGGCAACCTGACTTGATCTTGGTCCAATGTTGAAACCTATAGATATATTTGGGAATTCCATTTGCCCCAGTTATACCAATGCCAGCGACAAATCTGCGCTCATTATCAATAGTGGCATGGTAAGAACAACCATCAACATAACCCAAGGTAATGTTTGACAATGGTCCTCATTGTACATTTTATATTGGGGAAAGCAATTGTTCTTCCAGAAAATCATCTTCTGATAATCTTACCCCAGGATCTCTAGCAGTACAGTCGTGGAGCTCAGCAAGCCCTTGTGCGACTGGATTCTTTTTATTCTGCTTGTAGCGAATTTCTAATGGCCAGCCTTGCAAGGAAAGAGTCCACGCTGTTATGCGGCTATTAGACAAATTCCCATCTCTTATTCTCTCACTTGCAAATATAGCAAAGGCTGGTGGCCGTTTCCTACAATAATTTTCTCGCCCTGTATATAGCTGCGGAAATTTTGTAGAGCCCATACAGTAGATAAGAGGGGCTTTTTCGCAATCGTTTAAACTTTATTTCTACTCGGGGATAGATTTTTGCTTTGCATAAGCAATGGCTTTGTTCAAATTATCCTGCTTTTGGTATAACACAGCACTCATGCTTACATCTGTGTACCCCTGTTTCTAAGTAGAAAGTTTACCACCTTCAGGGTACGCTAAGCAAGGGTGCTTGAGTGAGTTTTCTCTTCAGCTCTCTGATGGCTGTCTCTTGAGACTCACTCCCAGTGCCATTTCACATCCTTCTTTAGAAGAAGTAGTAGTGGTTTAGCGTAATTCCGCATAATTATCAATGAATTTGCGAGAATAATTCGTCATACCCAGGAATGATCTCAATTCCTTTAAGTTAGTTGGGTTTTTAGAATTCACTATAGCTTCCACCTTTTTCTTCTGGTGGATTTAATCCATCAGAGGTAACTTCATGTCCCAAGAAGTTTACACGAGTGCGGCACCATTGAGCTTTTGCAGGGATAATTTGACACCTGCCCTTTTAAGTTGGCTGAGGGACATGTTTAAGCTCTGCGAGGTGTTTTTCAAAGTCTGTGCTTTTGATTAAAACATCATCACATAAGATAAGGTCCCCCTTTCCAGTGCATCAGGCATAGCCCTTATGCATGAATACAGCAAATTCAATGTCCAGAATTATGTATCCAAATGGAAGTCTCTGGAATGCATATTGGACCTTTTGAAAGAGAACGCTAGCTTATATTGGTCCTCTTCATGTACCTTTATGGTCCAGTATCCCTGTGCACAATCAATGGCAGTGAATATTTTGGATCCCTGCATTTGTGCAAGGCACTGGTCAATGTATGGTACAGGCCAACCAGACATGTACACTCGTTTGTTTAGCTGTCTTAAATCAGCACACAAACGCCATTGTCCATTGGGTTTAAGGACACCTAGAATAGGGTTATTATAAGAGCTGTGCACCTGTCTGATAATACCTCTTTCTTCCAAATTCCTTATGATCTCTGCAAGAGAATCATATGAGGCTAAGGGAAGTCTGTATTGTTTGACAAATACAGGTGGCGCATTAGGATCTGTTTGTATTCTTGCAATGTGCAAGTCTGTGGTACCACAGTCATAAGAATCCTTAGCGAAAATATCCTTGTACTCCATCAGGAGTTCTTGCAGCTGTTGGCGTTCATCATCGCTAGAACAGCCATTGGCTAAGGATATTTGCTCTTCGACTATTTGCTGAAATCCTGGAAAGATTTCAGGCTGTCCTATTTCATAGGCTTCTTCCAATCTAGAGGTGAGATCCCCTTGATTATAGTTTACATTGCTCCCATGACTCTGGGTATTGGGGTAATCTTGCTGTTTGATTGGCTGATCAAACACTAGAGCGGCTTCTTCAATTTTACAGATGCCTTCCTCTGAGCTGAAGGGATAAATAGACTGAATATTAAATAGACCCTCTGGCATAGATGCAAAGGATTGTTCTATTAATTGTTCTTCAGTTAGGTATCCTTCAGGTATTAGCCCAATTACATTATTCTGGAATCCAAAAGTGTAATAACTTGATTCCAGTGCATATCCTATGGTAGTTCCCTTGGATAATGTTATATCCTGTGGGGTCATGTTATGCACAATAATATTTATTGGAACAGTTCCAATATTCACCATAGGAGTGTAGGTTACTGTGACACCCAGATTTTGTATTCTATGGGAGAGGCAAATCAGTGTTTCAGAAGTTTTTAATTTCTGCCCTCTCTTTACCTGTAAGGGTAAAAGAAATTTATCAGCCCCAGCAGGAATTATAACATCGCTAGATACTTGCATATTCACAGCATATGGCAATTGCTGGTTTGATTTCAGGGCTGCATTTTCATCCTGAAATACTTCAGGGTCCCCCTTTAACCTGCTCCAGAGGCAAGAATTAATCAAATCTATTTGTATGGCATATCTATGTAGATATCATTGCCAATGTATATTTGATTATGGGGAGTATTTAAAACTAAAAACAGGTGCTTCACTGACTTATTTCCTATAGAGATAGATAATAAGCACTTAGCTGTGATGTTATAGCTTTCAGACCTGTTATCCAGGTTGTGGACACAGTGGTCTTGGGGAGAAAGATATTTAATCACTTTAGGTTCAGCTATTTGCGCTAATAAACCTTCGCTTATATAGCTAGCTTCCTGTTTTTAAGTTTATTTTAGCATACTTGGTTTTACCAAGGTCATGCACTTGTATAGGGATAAATAGATCCTCTTTAACTCTCTCAATCCCTGTGAGGTATTGAGCATGGTCTCCCCCTTTAGGGATTTTATGATCCCCCTTGTGGAGTGATATGGTTAATACATCGCCATCTAGGGAAATAATCCACTATCTTTCCAGGCGAAATTTTAAAAGTATTACCATCAGAGCCACTAAAAGGAGTCTGATCATCTATTTGTAGGATAGTGATTTCAGGTACAGAGTTATTCCTGAAATGAATCTCCACAGCATCTGGTTTCTCTTCCACCACGTGACAGCTATGTCGGGTGCGAGATATACCAGATTTTTCATAATTGATAGGCCGTTTAACTTGTGACCAAATTACATTATTTATGCAATCAATTATGGTGCTTAATCGCTTCAGGAGATCACTACCAATAATTAAACGATCAGTTGGCAGATCCACTATAATGACAGGGTGTCTTATGACCCTGTTCCCCAATTTAAATTTTAACCAGGCAGTACCGTAGACTTTTAGGGAGTCACCCCCAACACCTATTAGAGAACCGTCAAATTCTCTTATTTTGGGTTTGTGGGGTGTTAGCTCATTTAGCTGTGTGTAGTATCTGTGGGATAAGATAGTTGCCTGTGACCCAGTGTCAATTAATCCCCTGATAGGGTTGGAGACTGAATCTTGCAGCTCAACTAGTACATAATATCTTCCTGCAGTTTCTATCATTTCACACATAAAATTTGCATTCTTGTACATCTGTGGGCTTCGCCACATTTTACCTGGATCCGCTGTGTCATTCGATGCAGAGGAAATTTCATACCTACCTGTTTCCCCTATGACAAGGTCAGCTGGGTTCTTGTGTACTGCATCTGTGGAAACAATGTTAAGAGAACACTGCAGAGGAAAAGTTTGGTTAATTTTTCCCGGCTGATGTCGCTCATTGTCACAGCTAATTTGTCCGTTTCCGGTCTGTGGGGAGATAACATGATTAGTATCATTGATATTTATTACTACATTTTTTATATCTCTCCCCTCCCCTTCAGGTGATACTGCAGTATTTATGACTGTGCCTGTGGTCCACTGCTGACCACTGGCTGTACCCCTAAAAAAGTATTGTTCGGTTGCTGAGCCGTAGATTTTTGACTCATATTAGCGATTTGTTCGCTCCAACCGATTTAATTGGGTAAACAGCATATCTACCTGATTGTACAAGTTACCTCTACCCCTGGGCCTATCTCTTGGTGCCCCATTGTACTGATTCCTGGACCATTGGGTTCCCTCAGAATCAGGGCCACTATTTCTATTCTGGCATGGTTGCCCCCTGGGGTTCAGCTTGTTCAGTATTAATATTTTGGGAAGCATTATATACCTGGGGTGTCTGGTTACCCTGAGAATATCTTCGCCGTCTATTGTATCTACCCTTGCGCGGATACCAATTATTTGGTGAGTATTCTCTTTGTGAGTAATTATTCACCTGATTATGTCCCCCACTTTGGTTATAGTCTCCCTGCGCCTCAACCTGTGTAGGGGGAGGGGCAGAATTAAACCTCTGTGGAGATGGCCTGTTTTGACTGGCCACCTCTGCATAAGTCCTCTTGTTAAACTCCAAATTGAGGGGGCTAGGTGACACCCTAGTTTCTGCCACAATTTTGGGTTTTGACTCCTTTTTAACCCCTGCTCACTGGACTGCTGAATAGAGTATAACTTCGTACTCTCTTTGATCAGCCATTCCAATGAGCAGTCCTCATCAAAATCTCTAGCTAAGTTGATTTTGATGGGTGTAGGCAATGCTTCAAAAAATAAATTTACAAATTCTGAGCCATCAAATCTGGGATTATCTTCAGCCATACTGTACGCATTTTTCAATACAGAAAGGAATTCGACTGGACTCTGATTTGCACGACACTTTAAACCATATACCGCTATTTTCGCGGCAGTTTTTAGTGCGATATTGCCCGAATTCTTTTCTGCATTGTTGTTTTTACCCCATTCCAGGAATGAATATTCATATCCTTTAGTGAAACAAAGAATTTGTGATGCTTACTGTCAAATACCCAAGGCAGAAATTCAATTTTCAATTTCTCACTTGTAACATTCATTATAGCTAACGCATTTTCAAAGCCTGTAAATGATCAATTACAGATGTTGTTCCCTTATTGGAGAATATAGGTACTGCGCGTTGTACGAAGGTGATTATTTTATGGGAATCATAGACTTTATCAGACTTATTTTGGGATTCTCTGTTAGAGTTTCCCTCCCCCGCATCAGCTGCGCTACAGCTGTCCTCTGGATTTACATCCTGAGGGGATTGTCTATTTGGGAAATCTACTTCTGACCCGTTAGGGGTCATTTGTCTATGTTGTTCTATATATTTTCGTACCTCGTCCCTGACGCGTTCGCTAAAGGAGTTAGCATTATCTGTATTATTCTCATTGCTAATATAGGGGTTTTCATTATGGCGATATGACCTTTTTAAATCGCTTAATTCTCTCTGGCTTTGCGCAAGCTGTTTATTTAAATCTTGTATCTGCGCGATTAAGTCCATATTGTGCTTATCTAAGGTGGCTAGGTTTTGGGCAAATTCATCCATTTTATTTTTGGCTATTTTTAAACCCTCTTCGCGTCTGCGCGAGGAACGAATACTATTTTCTAGCTCCTGTATTTGCAATCGTTTGTCTGTGACACAAAACGACATTTCGTCAATTATGCATATAAAAAGGGGCCAAGATTTTAGTATTAGTTCTTCTCGCTTTTTGGGATCTTTGCATTGATTAATCATTAATAATTCCTGGAAGAATTCATTCTCCTCATTCCACATATTATTATTAACGGTAAAATTTTTAGCCCTAGTTTCAAGCATATCCATAAAATCAATTAATTCACCCGCAATATTAAACTTCCCTTTAAGGTAACTTAAGATATCTTTCTTAAGGACCTGACCTTTAGTAATAGGTATGGTTATGGGACCAATTTCATTGCTATGTATAGAATTAAATGAGTCACTTCTGGCTACAGACATTATTGTATTGGTTTAGTATTTATTTAACTAAAATGCTAATACAATTTTTGCCAATAAAAAGAGAGAAAAATTTTATATTTCAAAAAAAAAATATTATTATTTTGAAATATGAAAAATTAATATTCCGAAATATGAAAAATTAATATTTTTGATTAACTTTGAAAATATGAAAAACTAATATTTTTGACTAATTTTGAAATATGAAAAATTAATATTTTTATTAATTTTTCAAAATTAATCTTTAATAATATTTCAAGATATTAATGTCAATCTCGAAATATGAAAATTAATATTTCAACTTTTCAAAAAAAATATATCTTCAAAATATTAATATCGAAATATGATTTTTTTTTTTTTTTTCTTTTAGAATAATTTCTGTTTACTTACAAATATATTATATCAATTATGATGGATATTATTAAATCTCATGCAATGCCTCCAATTATTATGTCAGTATATTTATGAAAATCTTAGTAGTGCTATCCAAATAATATATATAAGTTTATGGCAGGGTTATAAACACAATACAAAGAAATAGAAACCCTTATCAACCATGCACCTACTAGACCATACAATTAATATAATATCTGAATTCTTTTATTTAGTTAATATCCATAAACATATTGAACTATATTTGCAGTAAAAGGAAACTAAATAAAAGTTTATATGCGTTTAAAACCAACTCTTAAGATATGCTATCCTTCTTACAAAACCCAGAAAAATATACCTTCACAATTCAGCCTTTTATTTATTTAACACAATGGGACTAAAAACCTTTAACATCCAAGCAATACAATTCTAAACAGTGTTTATAAAACAATAGGATAATATATATATTCTGCTATTTAACTGCAATTTATCCTAATACAAAATTAACTGACAATATCAGAACTTGCATAGATGAGTTACTTGGTCAATCAGACGCAGATTTAAACAATATATATATAGGCTGTGAAATGCTAACTAAAACACACTGTTTCTTTAAATCTATTAAATACAAATTGACTATGCATATAACTTATCTTATAATAAAACTTTTATATACATCACCCAAATAAACAGCAATCCGGTTCCCAATCTTTTGCAACAGATCCAATTCACCTCAGAAATTCAAAATTGGGGTAAAGCATATGGAGTCCATATGGTAGGTGTGTGCTTTTGATTAATAACTGCCGCAGTTACTCCTTTCTGGATCAAAATAACACAACCCTTTCTTAGTCTCTATGCTGGGGTTAAATCATCTCATCTCACCCCTCCCCCTTTTTGATTATTTATCAGTCATTGGTGAATATTGGAAACGCCCACGGCCTTGTCTTGGATTAGTTCTTTGCAACTGAACATGGATTGGTTTATTTGGTAAATGTGTTGTCAAGGAAATGCATTCTTTGCAACAACCAATCATCTCATGGTTGCAATTCCGCATCATAACACTAGGTGGCAGCAGACGTACAAACAAACAAATACAACAAGACCATCTCTAACATTTTTAAGCAAGTTAAAAAAAAATTTCTTTCATAAAATGGTTATTTAATCAGATCACACTCTCTGCATTAATCATATATAACCCCAATTACAGATGGTTAATATTAGGTTATTTTTTTCTGATTATTCTGATACCAAATATGTTATATTATTAACATTTTATTTTATTTAGGTAATTTAATACTGCTAATTATTAGTTTAAAATGCATTACAATGTTATCGGTATCCTGGCATTTATATGTGAATAATAGCTTATTTTTAATTCAGTATTGTACTGTATTCCAAGTGAATCCTGTCTATGTAGATCTGAAATAAAAATAAATGTTAATAATCACTTCTCTTCAGGTCCATAAACATCTATTCATGTTCTTAAACACACAGAGGCTAAGATATTCATGCTTTCAAAACATACACATATATATACACATATATATATATATATATATATATATATATATATATATACATCTCATATCCATTAAAATATATACAGTTGTTTTGAAATCATAATGTAAGTCATGGGCCTTCACTGTATTATCCTAACATTCTAACTTTTCAGTAACTTCAGTTGCCAGACTTTTTGTCTCATACTCACCACATGGGGTCAATCCACGAGTAGTTGTAAAAGTCTTAATGCAGCATATTTCCTGTTTAGCCAGCAGTGCAGATGTGGATTTAAAAATTAACACCATGTGCATAAAAGCTGCCTCTCCATGATTTTGATCAGTTCCAAAAGGGTAATTCAGACATTTCGTCTCCATATATTTGCCTGTATCCTGAAACTGTTATATTTTAGTTCCTTGCTAAATTATACAATTGCATAATTTAACATATTGAGTGTGTGAGATCTGCCAGAGATAATCCTTTGTTCTCCTTTCAGCCAAGAATGTCTCCTGTGCAATTGGAGTGGGGGAGATCTAATCCTTTGTCCTACAGACCATGTTCACATCCACAGATTTATTAGATAAAGTTAAATATATTTCTATATATTATTTAATAATATTTCAAATACCTTGACATGGGGTATTGGAATAATGAAAAAATTGGCGCCAAGTATGACGCACAACGTAACGTAAACTTTTTTGGCGCCAAAAATGACCGGAAATTACACACTTGCGTCACTAATGACGCCACCGTGTGAAAGGTCTCGACGTCACGTATGACGCCGGAAATGACGAAGTTGCGTCAAAAAACGTAATTTCCCGCGCCAAAAAAGTTTGCGCCAAAAATTACGCAATAAAGTCTAACATTTGACGCACCCGCGGGCCTAATACCCGCAAATGCAAAAGTAGTCAAAATTGAAAAAGACTAAACCCCAGGTAAGAAACACATTTCTTAAAGTGTTTATATTCCCAAATATGAAACTGACAGTCTGCAGAAGGAAATACATGAACCTGACTCATGGCAAATATAAGTACAATACATATATTTAGAACTTTATATAAATTGCATAAAGTGCCAAACCATAGCTGAGAGTGTCTTAAGTAATAAAAACATACTTACCAAAAGACACCCATCCACAATAGCAGATAGCCAAACCAGTACTAAAACAGTTCTTTAGTAGAGGTAATGGTAAATTTGAGGAGTTTATCGTCGATCTGAAAAGGGAGGTAGGAGATGAATCTCTACGACCGATAACAGAGAACCCATGAAAAAAGACCCCCGTTAGGGAACTCATCGTATTCAATAGGTGATACTCCCTTCACGTCCCTCTGACATTCGCTGTACTCTGAGAGGAATCGGGCTTCAACAATGCTGAGGAAGCGCATATCAACGTAGAAATCTTAGCACAAACTTACTTCACCACCTCCATAGGAGGCAAAGTTTGTAAAACTGAATTGTGGGTGTGGTGAGGGGTGTATTTATAGGCATTTTGAGGTTTGGGAAACTTTGCCCCTCCTGGTAGGATTGTATATCCCATATGTCACTAGCTCATGGACTCTTGCCAATTACATGAAAGAAAGCTTATTTATGTTCAGGTAATTTACTTAGACCTGCTATATCTTTGGATGATGTTGCTGCAGCTTCAACTTTTTGGTTGGAGGCTTTAGCGCAACAAGTGACAGATCATAATGCATATAGCATTGTTAAACTTCTTCAACATGCTAATAACTTTGTATGTGATGCCATTTTTGATATCATTAGAGTTGATGTCCGGTATATGTCTTTAGCTATTTTAGCCAGAAGAGCTTTGTGGCTTAAATCTTGGAATGTAGATATGACTTCTAAGTCAACTTTGCTTTCTCTCTCTTTCCAAGGTAATAAGTTGTTTGGTTCTCAGTTGGATTCTATAATTTCAACTGTTACTGGAGGGAAGAGAGCTTTTTTGCCCCAGGGCAAAAAATCTAAAGGTAATTTTAGGGCTGCTAATCGTTTTCGTTCCTTTTGTCAAAATAGAGAGCAGAAGCCCGACCCTTCTCCTAAAGGAGCGGTTTCCGGTTGGAAACCTAATCCAGTCTGGAATAAGTCCAAGCCTTCCAGAAAGTCAAAACCTGCTCCTAAATCCGCATGAAGGTGCGGCCCTCATTCCAGCGCAGCTGGTAGGGGGCAGGTTACGATTTTTCAAAGACGTTTGGATCAATTCGATTCACAATCTTTGCATTCAGAACATTGTTTCACAAGGGTACAGAATAGGTTTCAAGGTAAGGCCACCTGTGAGAAGATTTTTTCTCTCACGCATTCTAGTAAATCCAGTGAAGGCTCAGGAATTTCTGAAATGTGTTTCAGACCTAGAGTTAGCTGGGGTAATTATGCCAGTTCCAGTTCTGGAACGGGGTCTGGGGTTTTATTCAAATCTATTCATTGTGTCAAAGAAAGAGAATTCTTTCAGACCAGTTCTGGATCTAAAAATATTGAATCGTTATGTAAGGATACCAACATTCAAAATGGTGACTATAAGAACTATTCTGCCTTTTGTTCAGCAAGGGCATTATATGTCTACAATAGACTTACAGGATGCATACCTGCATATCCCAATTCACTCAGATCACTATCAGTTTCTGAGATTCTCTTTTCTAGACAAGCATTACCAGTTTATTGCTCTTCCATTTGGTCTAGCAACTGCGCCAAGGATCTTTTCGAAAGTTCTAGGTGCCCTTCTCTCTGTAATCAGAGAACAGGGTATTGCGGTATTTCCTTATTTGGACGATATCTTGGTACTTGCTCAGTCTTTACATTCTGCAGAATCTCACACAAATCAACTTGTGTTGTTTCTTCAAAGACATGGTTGGAGGATCAATTTACCAAAAAGTTCTTTGATTCCTCAGACAAGAGTAACCTTTTTAGGTTTCCAAATAGATTCAGTGTCCATGACTTTGTCTCTGACAGAAAAGAGACGTCTGAAATTGGTTTCAGCCTGTCGAAACCTTCAGTCTCAATTGTTCCCTTCGGTAGCTTTATGCATGGAAATTTTAGGTTTCTTGACTGCTGCTTCGAACGCGATCCCTTTTGCTCGTTTTCACACAAGACCACTTCAGCTTTGTATGCTGAACCAGTGGTGCAGGGATTATACAAGGATATAACAAATAATATCCTTAAATCCCAATGTTCGATCATCTCTAACTTGGTGGATGGATCACTATCGTTTAATTCAAGGGGCCTCTTTTGTTCGTCCAACCTGGACTGTGATCTCAACAGATGCGAGTCTTTCAGGTTGGGGAGCTGTATGGGGATTTCTGACGGCGCAGGGGGTTTGGGAATCTCAGGAGGCGAGATTACCAATCAACATTTTGGAACTCTGTGCGATTTTCAGAGCTCCTCAGTTCTGGCCTCTTCTGAAGAGAGAATCGTTTATTTGTTTTCAAACAGACAATGTCACGACCGTGGCATATGTCAATCATCAAGGTGGGACTCACAGTCCTCAAGCTATGAAAGAAGTATCTCGGATACTTGTATGGGCGGAATCCAGCTCCTGTCTAATTTCTGCGGTTCATATCCCAGGTGTAGACAATTGGGAAGCGGATTATCTCAGTTGCCAGATGTTACATCCGGGTGAATGGTCTCTTCATCCAGAGGTTTTTCTTCAGATTGTGCAAATCTGGGGTCTTCCAGAAATAGATCTGATGGCCTCTCATTTGAACAAGAAACTCCCCAGGTATCTATCCAGATCCTGGGATCCTCAGGCGGAAGCAGTGGAGGCGTTGTCAATTCCTTGGAATTATCATCCTGCTTATATCTTTCCGCCTCCAGTTCTTCTTCCGAAAGTAATCTCCAAAATTCTAATGGAGCGCTCATGTGTACTGCTGGTGGCTCCAGCATGGCCTCACAGGTTTTGGTTTGCGGATCTCGTTTGGATGGCCAGTTGCCAACCTTGGACACTTCCGTTAAGGCCAGACCTTCTATCTCAAGGTCCTTTTTTCCATCAGGATCTCAAATCATTAAATTTGAAGGTATGGAAATTGAACGCTTAATTCTTAGTCATAGAGGTTTCTATTAATATTTCTGATTAATACTATGTTACAGGCTCGAAAATCTGTCTCTAGAAAGATTTATTATCAGGTTTGGAAGACTAACATCTCTTGGTGTTCTTCTCATAAATTCTCCTGGCATTCTTTCAGAATTCCTAGAATTTTACAATTTCTTCAGGATGGTTTGGATAAAGGTTTGTCTGCAAATTCCTTGAAAGGACAAATATCTGCTCTTTCTGTTCTTTTTCACAGAAAGATTGCTCATCTTCCTGATATTCGTTGTTTTGTACAGGCTTTGGTCCGTATCAAACCTGTTATTAAGCCAATCTCTCCTCCTTGAGTCTTAATTTGGTTTTGTCAACTTTACAGGCTCCTCCATTTGAGCCTATGCATTCTGCTGGACATTAATTACTTCCTGGAAAGTATTGTTCCTTTTGGCTATCTCTTCTGCTAGAAGAGTTTCTGAGTTATCTGCTCTTTCTTGTGAATCTCCTTTTCTGATTTTTCATCAGGATAAGGCGGTGTTGCGGACTTCATTTCAATTTTTGCCTAAGGTGTGAATTCTAAACAAACATTAGTAGAGAAATTGTTGTCCCTTCATTATGTCCTAATTCTAAGAATACTAAGGAAAGGTCGTTACATTCTTTGGATGTAGTTAGAGCTTTAAAATATTATGTTGAAGCTACTAAAGATTTTAGAAAAACTTCTAGTCTATTTGTTATCTTTTCTGGTTCCAGGAAAGGTCAGAAGGCTTCTGCCATTTCTTTGGCGTCTTGGTTAAAGTCTTTGATTCATCATGCTTATGTGGAGTCAGGTAAGTCCCCGCCTCAAAGAATTACGGCTCATTCTACTAGGTCAGTTTCTACTTCCTGGGCGTTTAGGAATGAAGCTTCTGTTGATCAGATTTGCA
Organism: Bombina bombina; assembly: GCF_027579735.1. Lineage (NCBI taxonomy): Eukaryota > Metazoa > Chordata > Amphibia > Anura > Bombinatoridae > Bombina > Bombina bombina. The sequence continues at coordinate 740,016,255 of NC_069501.1, read as the reverse complement.
AAGCAGCAACTTGGTCTTCTTTGCATACTTTTACTAAATTCTACCATTTTGATGTGTTTTCTTCTTCTGAAGCAGTTTTTGGTAGAAAAGTACTTCAGGCAGCTGTTTCTGTTTGATTCGTCTGCTTATAATTTCAGTTTTTTTCATTATAAGATTAAAACTTTTGATTTGGGTTGTGGATTATTTTTTCAGCGGAATTGGCTGTCTTTATTTTATCCCTCCCTCTCTAGTGACTCTTGCGTGGAAGTTCCACATCTTGGGTATCTGCTATCCCATACGTCACTAGCTCATGGACTCTTGCTAATTACATGAAAGAAAACATAATTTATGTAAGAACTTATCTGATAAATTCCTTTCTTTCATATTAGCAAGAGTCCATGAGGCCCACCCTTTTTTTGTGGTGGTTATTATTTTTTTGTATAAAGCACAATTATTCCAATTCCTTATTTTTTTATGCTTTCGCTCCTTTTTCACCCCACTTCTTGGCTATTCGTTAAACTGAATTGTGGGTGTGGTGAGGGGTGTATTTATAGGCATTTTAAGGTTTGGGAAACTTTGCCCCTCCTGGTAGGAATGTATATCCCATACGTCACTAGCTCATGGACTCTTGCTAATATGAAAGAAAGGAATTTATCAGGTAAGTTCTTACATAAATTATGTTTTTTTATTTATAGATTTGCAGAAAAATGTAGCATGATTTATGAACAGCTGTCAATTCTCTTTAGAAATAAACATACATTTTATTTGGAGGCGCAGATCAATGGTTATTTTTTTTCCTGCCATTGGACTTGCAAACAGAAGATATCAGTATTTGTTTCACTTGTCTGCTCAGTATTTCTAATTCTAATCAGTAATGCATATAAAAAGTGCACAGCAGCAGAGTATAATTTCATTTATTAGAAATCGAATTGTATTTAACCTCACAAGGCATTTTTATTTATGTTAGCAAGTTCTGAAATAGTATCATCTTGGAAACTTATAGCCTGTCTTCTCATAGTCCAATATCAATGACACATGTGGTTCCTACCGTTTTATGGAACTTTTGTGACTCATGAAAAGTACAGGAAGGTGTATTTAGAATAACACAGTCAGGAAAGACTAAAGCATGTGTTTTTAAAGAGATTTTTTCTAAAACAGTTATAATATAAAAACTAGCTCCTCTGTTCTAAACATGCTAAGACGCTCTTCTGTTACGCTTTTCTCATGTAATATGAATTACTTTGGTTTCATATTCTTCTTTTCATCTCTTCCTGTTCTATAATTTCAGTGCAGTAAATTTTAACAATTTCCGAGTTCCCTAAATTTTCCTTCTCACTTGATGACATAGTAACATCATGTTTCACATCTGGATTTTTGCATGTTTATATTGGTTTCCATCTCAACCAGTAATCCAAATGTATAAATGCATTGTTGTGATTTACTATATTGACATTGTCACACCCAAAATAAGGTAATGGAAACTTAATTTAAGTGGATTCTGTGAGGTCATTAGAACTGCTATTTTGTATATAGAATGTGCCTATGGAATTAATAGTGTAAATGTAAGAAAACAGAAATGTTTTTACATCATTGCTTCTCTTCTTCTGACATAATCTTAAAGAATACCATTAGTCTTCTCTAGTAATACAATCAGTTATTTAACTTAAGGCTAGGATGGAACTAATCAAGAAAACTAAAGTGGATGATTATTAATAATTAATTTAAGAGCTTGTTATTGTTTGGATTTTATATAAAGTACTATTTTATGTATATTTTATATTATTGATATTTTATAAATTATTATTATACTTTATTAATAAAGCGGCAACATATTCCACAGCGCTGTCCATGGGTACAATTGATAGAAGTAAAACAATGATACAATACTTGTTGACAAAATTTGACAAATACAGGAGGAATTTAGGGCCCTATACCTGTGGAAATTTACAATCCAGAAATGAATCTATGAATATAAACATTCTCCCAATTTAGTTGAATGCTGTTAAGTAATGGATGTTTGTTTTTAAGAAATCATCTAGAAAATGTCTTTAGATGCAGCACCTGCAGTAGATCTGTTTGTCAGGGAGATAACTCTTAGGGAGTTTTTAAACAGTATGTGAATGTATGCAGTATTTGGTTGTATTAACTAGATGTTTGTATTTTGGTGGTCATGTGTGGTGTTTAAAAAAAAAAAAATATATTCTTAGTTTGACTGCAGTGGTATTGCTTAAGTTATGCAATTTTAGAATTGACTATACATGGGAGTATTATGTGGAGATAGTGTTAGAGAAGATAGACTAGTTAATGGAGCGTATGTTGTTATTTATAAAATAAACCATTGTACTGCTATGATATTGCTGTTCTTCAGCATGATTTTTTTTGTAGTTTTTTCAGACTGTGACGCTGTGGGTTGAATACAAATCTGTTTGCTCTATTTTTATTTGAGAAGGCGTATTCCTCTTCTACAGTCACCTCATCCTGCCCTATTTTGTGGACCACCCTTCTTTTCTATCCTACATTTTCTTCCCAGTCCCTACTTTACATGCCCTCTAAAAAAATGCTTATTTATAAAAACATACCCCATAATAACTTTCTAAATGGTTTCTACTCCAAAGACCATTATTATTATGCATTTATTGTCAAATGATAAGTAGATTTAAGCAACACAGATAATACTGCTGTAATACATAATTTGAATGCAAAATAACATAATCTTTATCTTTCTAAGAATTTTATGGCAGTGGCTGAAATATCTGAAGAGCAGGAAGAAAAGGATGAGGAAAACCAAGGCGTAAGTGAATCCCCAGCTGTCCCCACTGTCAACGCCTTGGACAAGTATATGCAAATGATTCTTCAGAATAAAGCTGTGCAACAGTCGGAGAAGGTAAGCCTGTAATGGATTTTTTTTTTAAATAAAGTTCTAAAAAATAGTGAAACAAAGAATGTTGACAATATTGACACAGTCATGTAGAAGTGCTGTGCTTCGGGTACTCTTATTCTATTCATGTCCAATTTCTATACAATTGTGTTCTTATTTTAGGATCTATTTTGTCATGGATAACTAAATGCATTCAAAATATAAGTGGACTTTTTTTTTTCTTATTATTTTACATTATACAAGGACCATGATTTCATTATGTGGAACTCCCTGTTTATTTCTTTATTTTTTTGAGAACTTCCTGCAGAGTTGCTAATGCGTGCTTACTATATACAAGTCATGGTCCAGTGAAAACTAAGTAGAGTAAGTTTTAAAATTGCTAATAAATCTGTTTCTTCAGACTCATAATAGTAACATTCAGGAACTAGTGGAAGATTTGCCCCTCATATTTTAAGAGTAGAAGAAACCTCCCCTTACCATACTTACCCTCCACTTGTCTTGTCCATGGCAGTTCACACTCATAACTAAAACATATTTGGAGACAGAAAACAATTAACAGTATCGACTCCTTAGCAAAATTCCAGGATATTCAGGCACTAGAGGGGTTAGTACCATAGCAACTTTTTTGGCATGATTGAGGGAAAAAATCTTAGGCAGTAGGTCTCTCAAAAGTTTCTTCATCTGGTCAAAGCTTTCTTATGAACTTGTCCTGTTTTTCTATCTAAGGTGTTTTCTTCAGAAAACATTAATCAGGAGATTGTTGTGATTTCTTAATGTCCCGATCCGTAATCATCCAAGGAGAGTTCTCCTTTATTCAGGATGTGGTTCTGAATATCTATTTGCATTCTTCTAAGGATTTCTGTCTGTCCTCTTGCTCGTTTGTCGAGTTCTCAGGTAAATGTAAGGGTCAAAAGGCCACTTCTGTTTCTTTGGCTTCATGATTAACGGATTTTGATGCTCAGGGTTTCTTGGAAGAGGGTCTATCGCCACCTTACCTTACAGCTCATCTCACTCTGTTTCTATATTTTGGGCTTCTAAGAATACGTGTTCAGCAGAATAAATTGCAAGGCTGCAATTTGGTCATCTTTGCATACTTTTACTTTTACTTGGAAGGGAAGTCCTTCAGGCCATAGTTTCTGGTAAATAGATACCTTCCTATACCTTTTTATCCCACCCATTTTTCATGGACTTAACAGCTTGTTTATTAGTTCCCAGCAGTAGTGAATAGAAGTCAGGGACTCTCACCACCATAGAAAGAAAACAAAATTTATTCTTGCCTGATAAATTCCTTTCTGTCTTGGTTTTAAGATTCCACAAACCCACCTATTTTATTTTTTTCTATATGTCAACAGTTCTAATTTGCACCTCTTTACCCTACAATCTTTCTTACTCCTATACTTGGCTATACATACTACTGTGAGGGAAAGGGAAGTAGGAGGGATACTAAAAGCTCTGGTGTAGGGTGTCTTTGCCTCCTCCTGGTGGCCAGGAGATTAATTCCCAACAGCAATGAATAGGAGTTGCGCACTCTCACCACCAAGAAAGAAAGGAATTTGTCAGGTAAGCATACATTTTGTTTTTGCTATTACAAGTATATTGCAAAAATGATTCTATTTTAATAACTTAAAAATTACAAAATTTAAAGCAAAAAATGGACAAAGGGAGGTCTAAAACACGGCTAATGCTTTCCAGAGCTTAAAAGAATGGTCACGTTAGGGAAATTGGATAAATGAAATAGCCATCAGTTTTGCTTAAGATTCTTGCAGTTGTGTTCCCAGCATATGATATCTGCTGGCTTTTTAGGTTGTTTTTTTGTGCAGCCTGAAGATTTATTTTGGGACTTTCCAGGAAGACAGTTATATAAAGAGACCTCTCATTTCTTGGATAAATTGGATGTCGATTGCTTCTTGATTCTGGGGACCTTGAATGTATATAGTATAGATCACCTCAAGCTGATTTAACCAATCACTTTCATATTGTTGTACTGAAACATAATGCTGGAATAACCGGATCCTAGCCCCGCCCAGCCCTGAAATGATTCCCCACTGTAACTCAAACTGACACACACGCATTTGTGGAAAATAGTCCAATTTGACTGTAAAAAAAACTCCCAACTTTTTAAAGTACTGTATCTGCTCTTCACCCAATGTAGGGATAACCTCACCCTTGGGACAAATTCATCCATTAAAATAACCTTGGAGTTGTTGCACTACTTAGCAGTGGGTTAAAATGACACTTTAATGACTCAGATAGGGTATGTAATTTTAAACAACTTTCCAATTTACTTTTATCACCAATTTTGCTTTGTTCTCTTGGTATTCTTAGCTGATAGCTAAACTTAGTAGATTCATATGCTAATTTCTTAAACCTTGAAGGCCGTATTTTCTGAATGCATTTTGACAGTTTTTGACCACTAGAGGGTGTTAGTTCATGTGTATAGATGACACTGTGCTCATGCACGTGGAGTTACCTAAGAGTCAGCACTGATGGGCTAAAATGCACGTCTGTCAAAAGAACTGAAATAAGGGGATAGTTTTAGATACAAGATAATTACAGAGGTAAAAAGTGTATTAATATAACTGTGTTGGCTATGCAACACTAGGGAATGGGTAATAAAGGGATTATCTATCTTTTAAAACAATAACAATTCTGGTGCCAACTATCCCTTTAAGGTTGCAGAATGTATTACACATAACCCACATACATACACAATTAAGAGAGAATATATACCCAATATAAATGTAACCTCTTTAATTTTCTTTTACCCATTTTTGTGCTTAGTACTATTTTAAATGTTTAAAAAAATCTTCAAAGTGATGTCCATATCTATTTAAAATGATGCCCTATTAATCATTGCACGAATAAATGCATAACAATTCTTGCTTAATAAAGATTGGTCAGGGATCCTCTAAGGTGAACAGTTTTAGATTAAACTTGTTTCTGGTGGGGGTTTTCCACATGGATGAAAGCTTTGATACAGTTATGTAGTGTGATGTACTCTTTATTATCACTTGACTTTTTCTTTACTCTGATGCCAAGCATAGCCATCAATCAAATACACAACACTACTTTAGTGTTCTACATTGGGTTTTTTTGTGTAACATGTGCTTTATCATTCTGAAATAGCCTCTCGGTTTTATATTTTTGATTCTAATGATAAAATAATAAATAAATAGTGGCATATAAGTTTGTCATTCAACTATATTTAGACACCAATTGGATGTTTTTAATAATGATAATTATACACTAAAGCCAATGTATGTATATACAGTTTATAGCAGTTAGGCAGCGGTGGCTGTATCTCTCAGCCTAAGAACTACATGAAATCAGGCTAAGAACTGAAGAAATTTTAATTAAAATAGAGGGGCAGAAAATAAAGAAACCTCAATCAATAGCTGTTACTTTTTTTTCTGTTGGCCAACTGCTCTCTCTGAATGGAAAAAAAAGGTGACATGCCTCTGGTATATGGGATGGGGAAGTTATGATGCTATTTTACAAATAGGCTTTTGTTTTATTAATGATTTTTCTCATATTATTTATCCACAACTTTTGTTTAGTATTAAATATTTAACTTGTAGGGACATTAAGCAGCAATTAAGTGTGCTGAAATATTTTTGAAAATAATGTTAACTAAAAACGGTTTCGATTTAAAGTAAAACGTACAGGATAATTTAATGAACAGTATGATATATGTTGCTTGCTGGTTAACAGGAACAACTTCTAAAGCATACATTTAGATAGATTACGAGTGGAGTGCAAAATTACAATTTCGCGAGCGCGATATTTGCACTCCTCTCAATACCAGCTCACGCAAATGTGCGCTGGTATTTGAAGTTAAGCGAAATGCGAGCTAGCGTTCGCATTGCATGGAAGCTTTGCATGGATAGACAAGGTATGAGACCTAGCGCAGCAAAGAGGGTAATTTGTGCAGCATATTAAAAATATATGTCTATGAATATATACATATATAGTTATGTTTTTATATGTGTATATACACATATTAACACATAAATATATATTTCAAGTGATAACACAGTCCCATAGACCGCAATGTAAAGGCACTTTTCAGTGCTGTTTTTTTTCACCAACAACCCCACATCCGCACACTGTAACCCCTTATAACTGCTTTGTGCACTTATATAAAAAGAAATGCTCATATAGTTTATTATTAAAAATTAACAATACACTTTATTTTGGGGGGCAAGTGGAGGATATTTTTTTTTTTAAATTAACCAGCCACTTGTAATGGCTGGTTATTTAATGTGTGCCCATAAATGTGCAAATTTGCCCGTTTACAGGTTCACGTTAAATGTGTGCTCCACTTGTAATCCAGGCCATTTTGGGTTTTTTAGGTAGGACATAGAAATGTCTGGAGTATTATGTTATATAATGTCAGTGGTTTTATATAGTAAATTATGCTCTTAGTATTAAAAATTGTTCCCATTATCTAATTTTTTATTATGTGTGAAAAATATTGAGGAAAAGCAAGGTATACAAGTTAAACTTCATTTCTGTTGGACTGTAGACCATATACAGTAGTGTGTTTCAAAATAATTGGCATTATTTTTGTTTATATGTTGCATGAATGCCATATTTAACCTTGTTGTGTTGTACTCCCCCAGGTTACTAAAGAATCGCTAGAAGATAGCTCTGTTGAAGAAAAAATCTCTCATGAAAGGTAAAGATGGTTGATGGATCCAGTTTTGCATGTTACACACCTTCCCTTTGTATATGTGTGCATGACTAGCCTCTGGCTATATACAATTGCCCTGCTTGTCTGGCTATTAGCTACTACTACTATGTCAAAATGCAACCTCCTTGTATAGTCACTAGCTTTATGTTTGTACTGTTCATCTGAGCCTGCTACTATATACAAGTTAAAGGAGAGCAAATTAAAAGGGGTTGGCAAAGGAGATACTAAATCAAATAAAAACATAATATTTAAATAATAAAATGGGAAGGGACTGGTTAGCAAAAAAAGGATTGAGCTTGTGTGTTTGGGTGAAGCTTTACCTGTAAGGTTTTTTTCATCTCCATTTTGTAAACTAGAAATTTCTTTATGCATCAAAACAAAACAAATCTTGAAAGCCTCATAGGATTATGCAGCTCTCCTTTAAATGCCTGCTCTGTAAGGCTTCTACAGAATGGTTATAAAGAGGCTGATTGTATAACTGCCCACACAGTGTTCTGCTTATTAAAATCATTCCTCTCTTCGTGCAGTATCGCATCTCCCTCTCACCAAGCAGACGATGACTTCTGGTAAACAACCGCTTCCTCTTTGTGGGACAAATCCAGAGAGTGTGACAGCATTTCCACATCAAATAAAACCTGCTGTGCTGGTCACATAATTCACAGATGATCTTTATTATCGCTATGGATTCTATAACTCTTGTGTTTTAACCCTTTAATGGAATGGTAACATCAAACTGTGAAAATGTCACTTTTTTTTAATTAAAGTTGTAAAGTTCAAATTGTAAGCTCTTATGTGAAATGTAGTAAATTATACTAGATACGTTTACAGGTGTTTTCTATTATGTACATTATTAAATGTAGCTATGATTCTAACACTTGTTAATATTTGTGTTGTTACAAAGTATCTAACTTGAAATTAAGTTTTATTTATTATTTTTTAAGTTCCATGTGGGATGATTTTACCAGTCTTTCTAACCAATAGTTTGCTGTAATTGTATCATAAATAGCTTAAAGGAACATAAAACCCCAAAAAATGTTTCCATGATTCGGATAGAACATACAATTTTTAACAACTTTCTAATGTACTTTTATTATCGAATTTTCTTTGTTTCCTTGTTATCCTTTGTTGAAAAGCAGAAAAGTAAGTTCAGGAGTGTACACATGTCTGCAGCAATATATGGCAGCAGTTTTGCAGCAATGTTCTACAATACTAAATATAGGGGGGTGTGAGAGAGTAGGTAATATTGCTAATTTGTTCTAAATGGTGCCACCCTTCTAGTAAATATGAAATATATAATGGAGATAGAAAAAATACCAGGGTATATAGGATTACCCTAGAACAGCAAGGGATAAATACACGGCACACATAAAAGACATTCAAAAATGTATTTATAATTAATTCCCAAAAATACACTCAAGTATATAGCGGTATCTTATCTGTCAGTGTCAGTCACCACTATAGACAGCAAAATCTAAAACATTTAAAGTGCACTAAGACCTAGTTCTTTCCCTATACTATAAATAAAAAAAAAATAGACATCATAAACAATAAGGGGTTAACCAAAAAACTTATGTTTATAACGAATTGTACATTGAATCTAATGTTTATAGGACATATATGGTAAGTTTGCAAAATACATGTTTTACATATGACTGCAGTCCAAACAGAGGTGAGCTATATATTATATGGAAAAGCGCTTATTTCCACTCTTTGTATATACCAGGGAATCTCCTCTTAAGGCAGATAGACGTACCACAATAAGTACTGCTGGATAGAGAGTCGATAGCAAGTATAATTATTCAGTTGGAAAACACAGCATATACTTAGCTTAAGTCCTCCGGTTTGTGTTGTTTCCACTTGTCTTGGAAATTGTTTATGATGTCTATTTTTTTTTTATTTATAGTATAGGGAAAGAACTAGGTCTTAGTGCACTTTAAATGTTTAGATTTTGCTGTCTATAGTGGTGACTGACACTGACAGATAAGATACCGCTATATACTTGAGTGTATTTTTGGGAATTAATTATAAATAAATTTTTGAATGTCTTTTATGTGTGCCGTGTATTTATACCTTGCTGTTCTAGGGTAATCCTATATACCCTGGTATTTTTTCTATCTCCATTATATATTTCAAATGTTCTACAATAGCAAGCGCACTACCCTCATCTGGAGTGAGATGGAGGCATTTTTCGAAGCTCAGCCTTGACTAAGTCTTTAACCCTTTTGAATAGGATAGAGAGTAAAATCTACAGCACTCTAGCAACCAAAGGGTTACCAGGAGACACCGCCAAGCTATGACAATGTCTTCCTTGGCTAAATTGTGGCATTAATAGCCATAAACCCTTTGACTCTGCATTCGTCCCCCACCCCCATATGATTTTTACATTTATCATTCTGTTTGCACCAAATCACTTTTGCTGTGAAATTCATTACTATCCATTTGTTTGCCTATAGTCCTTGCTGTGGTAAACTTCTGAAAGAACTACAAAAGAAAATTATGAGTAGCTCTTTGTAGCATTATCTTTTATTTATTTATTTTTTAAATCCAGTGTTTGATACAGAATCTTTAATAAATACGTTTAAAAATCTTAATAATTTGTCTTGAGGTTATTACATGTCTTGTTCCTTTTTTTTTTTTTAAAGAAAGTTTAATTCTTTTTCACTACATTCATGTTGCAAACTGAACAGGTAATGTAAGACACTTACAGAAATTTGTTGCTATGAGAAGCCTACAAAAGCTGGGCATCCAATTAAAATAGAACTACAGATCAGGTGGTGTATATAATCATAAAAACAGAATTTATGTTTACCTGATAAATTACTTTCTCCAACGGTGTGTCCGGTCCACGGCGTCATCCTTACTTGTGGGATATTCTCTTCCCCAACAGGAAATGGCAAAGAGCCCAGCAAAGCTGGTCACATGATCCCTCCTAGGCTCCGCCTTCCCCAGTCATTCGACCGACGTAAAGGAGGAATATTTGCATAGGAGAAATCATATGATACCGTGGTGACTGTAGTTAGAAAAAATAAATCATCAGACCTGATTAAAAAACCAGGGCGGGCCGTGGACCGGACACACCGTTGGAGAAAGTAATTTATCAGGTAAACATAAATTCTGTTTTCTCCAACATAGGTGTGTCCGGTCCACGGCGTCATCCTTACTTGTGGGAACCAATACCAAAGCTTTAGGACACGGATGATGGGAGGGAGGAAATCAGGTCACCTAGATGGAAGGCACCACGGCTTGCAAAACCTTTCTCCCAAAAATAGCCTCAGAAGAAGCAAAAGTATCAAATTTGTAAAATTTGGTAAAAGTGTGCAGTGAAGACCAAGTCGCTGCCTTACATATCTGATCAACAGAAGCCTCGTTCTTGAAGGCCCATGTGGAAGCCACGGCTCTAGTGGAATGAGCTGTGATTCTTTCAGGAGGCTGCCGTCCGGCAGTCTCATAAGCCAATCTAATGATGCTTTTAAGCCAAAAAGAGAGAGAGGTAGAAGTTGCTTTTTGACCTCTCCTTTTACCAGAATAAACCACAAACAAGGAAGATGTTTGTCTGAAATCCTTTGTAGCCTCTAAATAGAATTTTAGAGCACGAACTACATCCAAATTGTGCAACAAACGTTCCTTCTTTGAAACTGGATTCGGACACAAAGAAGGCACGACTATCTCCTGGTTAATATTTTTGTTAGAAACAACTTTCGGAAGAAAACCAGGTTTAGTACGCAAAACCACCTTATCTGCATGGAACACCAGATAAGGAGGAGAACACTGCAGAGCAGATAACTCTGAAACTCTTCTAGCAGAAGAAATTGCAACCAAAAACAAAACTTTCCAAGATAATAACTTGATATCAACGGAATGTAGGGGTTCAAACGGAACCCCCTGAAGAACTGAAAGAACTAAATTGAGACTCCAAGGAGGAGCCAAAGGTTTGTAAACAGGCTTGATTCTGACCAGAGCCTGAACAAAAGCTTGAACATCTGGCACAGCCGCCAGCTTTTTGTGAAGTAAAACAGATAAAGCAGAAATCTGTCCCTTCAAAGAACTTGCAGATAATCCTTTCTCCAAACCTTCTTGAAGAAAGGATAGAATCTTAGGAATTTTTATCTTGTTCCATGGGAATCCTTTAGATTCACACCAACAGATATATTTTTTCCATATTTTATGGTAGATTTTTCTAGTAACAGGCTTTCTAGCCTGAACAAGAGTATCAATGACAGAATCTGAGAACCCTCGCTTTGATAAAATCAAGCGTTCAATCTCCAAGCAGTCAGTTGGAGTGAGACCAGATTCGGATGTTCGAACGGACCTTGAACAAGAAGGTCCTGTCTCAAAGGTAGCTTCCATGGTGGAGCCGATGACATATTCACCAGATCTGCATACCAAGTCCTGCGTGGCCACGCAGGAGCTATCAAGATCACCGATACCCTCTCCTGTTTGATCCTGGCTACCAGCCTGGGAATGAGAGGAAACGGTGGGAACACATAAGCTAGGTTGAAGCTCCAAGGTGCTACTAGTGCATCCACTAGAGTCGCCTTGGGATCCCTGGATCTGGACCCGTAGCAAGGAACCTTGAAGTTCTGACGAGACGCCATCAGATCCATGTCTGGAATGCCCCACAATTGAATTATTTGGGCAAAGATTTCCGGATGGAGTTCCCACTCCCCCGGATGAAATGTCTGACGACTCAGAAAATCCGCTTCCCAATTTTCCACTCCTGGGATGTGGATTGCAGACAAGTGGCAGGAGTGAGTCTCCGCCCATTGAATTATTTTGGTCACTTCTTCCATCGCCAGGGAACTCCTTGTTCCCCCCTGATGGTTGATATACGCAACAGTCGTCATGTTGTCTGATTGAAACCGTATGAATTTGGCCTTTGCTAGCTGAGGCCAAGCCTTGAGAGCATTGAATATCGCTCTCAGTTCCAGAATATTTATCGGGAGAAGAGATTCTTCCCGAGACCAAAGACCCTGAGCTTTCAGGGGTTCCCAGACCGCGCCCCAGCCCACCAGACTGGCGTCGGTCGTGACAATGACCCACTCTGGTCTGCGGAAGCTCATCCCTTGTGACAGGTTGTCCAGGGTCAGCCACCAACGGAGTGAATCTCTGGTCCTCTGATCTACTTGTATCGTCGGAGACAAGTCTGTATAATCCCCATTCCACTGACTTAGCATGCACAGTTGTAATGGTCTTAGATGAATTCGCGCAAAAGGAACTATGTCCATTGCCGCGACCATCAAACCTATTACTTCCATGCACTGCGCTATGGAAGGAAGAAGAACAGAATGAAGTACTTGACAAGAGCTTAGAAGTTTTGATTTTCTGGCCTCTGTCAGAAAAATCCTAATTTCTAAGGAGTCTATTATTGTTCCCAAGAAGGGAACTCTTGTTGACGGAGATAGAGAACTTTTTTCTACGTTCACTTTCCACCCGTGAGATCTGAGAAAGGCCAGGACAATGTCCGTATGAGCCTTTGTTTGTGGTAGAGACGACGCTTGAATCAGTATGTCGTCCAAGTAAGGTACTACTGCAATGCCCCTTGGTCTTAGTACCGCTAGAAGGGACCCTAGTACCTTTGTGAAAATTCTTGGAGCAGTGGCTAATCCGAATGGAAGTGCCACAAACTGGTAATGCTTGTCCAGAAAGGCGAACCTTAGGAACCGATGATGTTCCTTGTGGATAGGAATATGTAGATACGCATCCTTTAAATCCACCGTGGTCATGAATTGACCTTCCTGGATGGTAGGAAGAATTGTCCGAATGGTTTCCATTTTGAACGATGGAACCTTGAGAAATTTGTTTAGGATCTTGAGATCTAAGATTGGTCTGAATGTTCCCTCTTTTTTGGGAACTATGAACAGATTGGAGTAGAACCCCATCCCTTGTTCTCCTAATGGAACAGGATGAATCACTCCCATTTTTAACAGGTCTTCTACACAATGTAAGAATGCCTGTCTTTTTATGTGGTCTGAAGACAATTGAGACCTGTGGAACCTTCCCCTTGGGGGTAGCTCCTTGAATTCCAGAAGATAACCTCGGGAGACTATTTCTAGCGCCCAAGGATCCAGAACATCTCTTGCCCAAGCCTGAGCGAAGAGAGAAAGTCTGCCCCCCACCAGATCCGGTCCCGGATCGGGGGCCAACATCTCATGCTGTCTTGGTAGCAGTGGCAGGTTTCTTGACCTGCTTACCTTTGTTCCAGCCTTGCATTGGCCTCCAGGCTGGCTTGGTTTGAGAAGTATTACCCTCTTGCTTAGAGGATGTAGAACTTGAGGCTGGTCCGTTTCTGCGAAAGGGACGAAAATTTGGTTTATTTTTAGCCTTAAAAGACCTATCCTGAGGAAGGGCGTGGCCCTTACCCCCAGTGATATCTGAAATAATCTCTTTCAAGTCAGGGCCAAACAGCGTTTTCCCCTTGAAAGGAATGTTAAGCAATTTGTTCTTGGAGGACGCGTCCGCTGACCAAGACTTTAGCCAAAGCGCTCTGCGCGCCACAATAGCAAACCCTGAATTTTTCGCCGCTAATCTAGCTAATTGCAAAGTGGCGTCTAAGGTAAAAGAGTTAGCCAACTTAAGTGCTTGAACTCTGCCCATAACATCCTCATAAGAGGATGCTTGATTGAGCGACTTTTCTAGTTCCTCGAACCAGAAACACGCTGCTGTAGTGACAGGAACAATGCATGAAATTGGTTGTAGAAGGTAACCTTGCTGAACAAACATCTTTTTAAGCAAACCCTCTAATTTTTTGTCCATAGGATCTTTAAAAGCACAACTATCTTCTATAGGGATAGTGGTGCGTTTGTTTAGAGTAGAAACCGCCCCCTCGACCTTGGGGACTGTCTGCCATAAGTCCTTCCTGGGGTCGACCATAGGAAATAATTTCTTAAATATAGGGGGAGGGACAAAAGGTATACCGGGCCTTTCCCATTCTTTATTTACAATGTCCGCCACCCGCTTGGGTATAGGAAAAGCTTCGGGGGGCACCGGGACCTCTAGGAACCTGTCCATTTTACATAATTTCTCTGGAATGACCAAATTGTCACAATCATCCAGAGTAGATAACACCTCCTTAAGCAGAGCGCGGAGATGTTCCAATTTAAATTTAAATGTAATAACATCAGGTTCAGCCTGTTGAGAAATTTTTCCTGAATCTGAAATTTCTCCCTCAGACAAAACCTCCCTGGCCCCTTCAGACTGGTGTAAGGGCATGTCAGAACCATTATCATCAGCGTCCTCATGCTCTTCAGTATCTAAAACAGAGCAGTCGCGCTTTCGCTGATAAGTGGGCATTTTGGCTAAAATGTTTTTTTTTTTTTTTTTGTTTTTTTTTTATATTTAGGCTTTATTCCACATTTACACTTATTAATAATTAACAACAAAAGAGGGAGAAAAAAAAAATCATATTTAACACATTTGGTCATTATATATTTTTTTCCTCATATCTATATTAAATTAAAGTCCATGATAGTCCATCGAAAGACCCCTTCAGGTTCCCTGGGGTCTTTTACTGTCCAGCCTAATAAAAAATAAAAAAGATATAACAAAGAAAAATTATTCTCATGGATATAACATTAAATTGTTATTTATAACATCTTCAGCAACAGATAATTTTTATAACTACTTTAATATAATACTTAAATATATACCTCATGTTTTCCGTTGTAAAAGATTTTTTATATTATAATACAGATCCAGCTGATCTACTGATTGATAATAAAATTTCTCCATAGATATAGAATATTGTATTTGTGACTGCCATTCTATCATTGTTGGCGCTCTTTTCTGTTTCCATAATCTCGGTATTATCTGCTTTGCACTATTTAAAAGTATATATAATGCTTTATCATATTCTATTGATAATTTTAAAACAGGCTTGTACAATAGAACTATTGTTGGTTCTAATGGAAGCTGTATTGATAGTAATTTATTTATTTCTCTAACTATTAAAGACCAATAATCAAATATTGTTGGGCAAGACCACCAGATATGTATCAGTGTACCTTTCCCTCCACACTCTCTCCAACATTGTCCTGAAAAGTTAGGAAATATTGTTTTAATCCTATTCGGTGTTAAATACCACCTCATCAATAATTTATAATTTGTCTCCTGTATACTAGCTGATATTGAGGTTTTTGCATGGCGTTGAAAGATTACACCCCATTCGTTTGTTGTAGGTGATACTGCTAGTTCTCGTGACCAAGCTTTGGTATATTTTGGCAATTCTAAAATTGTTGCTGTAGTCAATAATTTATATACCACTGATATTGTCCCTTTTACTGATTGATTTCCTGAACAAATTATTTCAAAAGGGGACCTTTGTCTGACTAGTTCTATTCTCTTTGGGTGGTTATTTAGAAATGATTTAAGCTGAAGATACCTCAACCATGGACTTAAAATCTGTACCCCATTATTGATTAATTCTGCTTGTGATTTTAGTATATTACCATTCATTAGTGTATAAATTGGGATTAGATCCTCCAGAGTTCTTATATTGGTATCTCCTATAAATTCACAGAATGGTAAAGAATCATTTAATATAATAGGTGTAAGTGGGGATGGAATAGTTGTTATTGATTTTTCCATTTTAAGAATAATATTCCATGTTCGTAATAATTCTTTTAAGATAGGGTATTCTTGCATTATTTTCGGCCAAGCTTTTATAGGTTGCCAACACTTACCTCCTAATTGTTTACTTTGTATTAAATTATGTTCTAGTTGTACCCATTCTTTCTGTTCTATATTCTTACACCAGTCAATAATCCTTTGTAATATGGATGCTCTCCTATATTTTATTAAGCATGGTACCCCTAACCCTCCCTTTTCTTTAGGGAGATACATAGTTAATCTTGATACTCTCGCAGTCGTGCCGTGCCATATATATTTGTTTAGTAAAGATTGAAATTTATCAACATAAGAGTTTTGTAAAGGGATTGGTAATGTCTGGAATAAGTATATCAGTCTTGGTAGAATGGTCATTTTCACCGCTTGAATTCTTCCAAGCCATGATAAATTTCTATTTTTCCATCTATTTATTTCTATTTGGGTTTCTTTAAACAGTTTATCATAATTTAATATAACTAGTTCTTTATGACTAACTGCTATAGTAATCCCCAAATATTTTATCGTATTTGAAATTTCTTTTAAGTTAATATTTTGTCTAATTAATTGTAAACTATTTCTGTCTAATCCATAACTAAGCAATTCAGATTTCGACTGATTTATAGAAAAATTAGAGTATTTACCATACTCCTTAAGTGTATTTAAAACTGCAGGGATAGATTGAACCGGGTCAGAAAGTGTGAATATAACATCATCTGCATATAATGAAATTTTACAGCTAATGTTACCTATATTAATGCCATGTATTTCTTCATTCTGCCTTACTTTAGATGCCATAATTTCTATTGCTAAAACGAATAATATTGGTGATAAAGGGCATCCCTGCCGTGTTCCGTTATTTATTTTAAATGGTATCGATAAAGAGTTATTAAATTTAACAGTCGCATAAGGAGCGTTATATAAAGAAAAGATTCGTTCTACAAATAATTTGCTAAAGCCGAAATGATATAAAGTGAGACGTAGGAATTGCCAATTCAGCCTATCGAAAGCTTTTTCAGCATCCATCGCCAGAAGTGTAGATGGTATACCTTTATTCTTTATATATTCTAAGATCTGTAAAACTTTATTAGTGTTGTCACGCGTCTCCCTTCCTGGGACAAAGCCTACCTGGTTTAGATGAACTAAATAGGGTAAGAAGTTATTTATCCTAGTGGCCAAGATTTTACCATATATTTTTATATCTAAATTTAACAGAGAGATAGGTCTGTAATCACTTGGTGTTTCCATTAATTTCCCTGGCTTTGGTATAACAGCAATCCTTGCCTCTAACATATTAGATGGAAACGGTTTTCCTGAGTCTATCTGTTGAAAAACAGCTAATAAATACGGGGTAATTATATCTTGGAAGATTTTATAATATTTTGCAGTTAAGCCGTCTGGGCCTGGGCTTTTCCCAACTTTTAAATTTTTGATAGTGTCCATTATTTCCTTATCTGAAATTGGTTGATCTAACATCTCTCTCATCTCTGTTGTGAGGTGTGGTATATCTGCTTTTTGAATATATTCCTTACTTTCATTTATAAAATCTTTTGTAGTATAATCATCATGTAGGTTATACAATTCCTGGTAGTAACTGCTAATCGTGTGTCCTATCTCTTTAATAGAGTGAACAGTTTTCCCCTCTTTAGTTTTTATTTTATGTATATAAGCTTTAAGGTTTTTTCTTTTAAGAACTCTTGCAAGCAGTTTCCCTGATTTATTACCTTCCGTATAGAATTTCCTCTTTAAATAAAATGCCGATTTACATGCTTCTTGATTTAGCTGATTTTGTATTAACTGTCTGACGTCTGTTAATTGTTTTAATATATTCTCATCCTTAGGGTGGAGTTTATGTAAATGATCTAATCTTGATAGATCCGTCATTAATAAATTGTATTTTTCTCTTTTTTGTTTTTTCAAATGTGCGTTTATTTTTATGAAATCTCCCCTAATATAACATTTATGTGTTTCCCACAATACTGCTGGGTTTAATTCCTGTGAGTTATTTATAATAAAAAATTCTTGGAGTGAACTTGATAGTTTCTGTATAATTGCCGGTTCCGATAACAAAAAATCATCCAGTCTCCATAGGAATGTAGTATTTGGTTTAGTTGGCCATTCCAGAGAAATTGTCATCGCAGAGTGGTCTGACCATGCAGTATGGCTAATGTAAGCTCCTTTGAGAAGATGTAAACATTGCTGATCTAAAAATATATAATCGAGACGTGAGTATGTTTTATTTGGGTTAGAGAAGAAGGTATAATCTCTTTTATTAGGATTTAAATATCTCCATGTGTCATGTATGTGCCTGTTATAAAATTGAGACCAGATATTCTTTATTATTTTTTGTGAAACTGCTGATTTCGAGGTGGACGCATCTAACTTTGGGTCAAAGGGGAAATTTAAATCCCCTCCCAAAATTAGCATTCCTTGTGTAAAGTCTAATATCCTGTTAAATAATTTTTTAAAAAATTCAATATTAGTTTTGTTAGGTGCATATATATTAATGATTGTTACTAAACTGCCATACATTAATCCCTTTACTGCTAGATACCTACCCTCTTTATCCCTATCCACTTTATGTAGTATAAATGGTAACCCTTTTCTAAATATTATACTGACGCCCCTTTGTCTTGAATTGTATGAGCTATAGTATCCAACATCAAAATTTGTTTCAATATACTTTGGCTCTCTATTAGGTCGAAAGTGTGTTTCCTGTAGTAACAGAATGTCTGCCCCTTTAAGTTTGAAATCCAAGAATGCTTTCTTCCTTTTTTGTGGTATATTGAAACCCTTCACATTCTGTGAAATTATAGTTAATTGTTTATTAGTGTGAGCCATATCTTAAATAGTAGTTATTGATTTCCTCTGTTATATGTTGCTGAAGAGATTTATATTTATAAAGAATCAAGTACATAACTTGTACTTTTAGAAATCTGTTTTGCTTACTTATCCTTTTACTCATCAAAATTCCAAATATCCAAATACTGTATATATAATTCAATTTATACCCATAGGAACTATAAAAATCAAAACAAAACCAAAACAATAAAAATATAAAAAAAACTTCTGAAAAAACCCACAACTTCATCCTATCAAGAATAAAGTTTAGGGAAGGACCTTGGAGACCATCTTCCTTTTAGAATTTGTAAAATATATATTAATTTCACCTAAGCAGATATAGTGACTATAATAACCTCTTTTCTTTTCCCTTTCTTTCCCTTCCTCTTCCCCTTCCCTCCTTCCTCTCCCTCTCTCCTTCCCCTCCCTCTCCCCCCTTCTCCCTATTTCAGATATCTCAGCAGATATTTTTATTTATTTAGTATATTGTCAATATATTAATCAAAATAAAAGAGAAGAAAGAAAAAAGGCAAATAGAAAGATTATCATATATGCTTATCTACTTGTAAAAAAAGAAAAAAAAGGAGAAAGGAAAAGAGAGAGAGAAGAAAAAAAAAAAAAAAAAAAAAAAGGGGGAAAGAGAGAAGAAAAGATATAATTATATTTCTCCACATCTATAAATGTATTCATCTCTTGAACGGCCATCTTTTTCCACGTTTAATATAGTTCCCATATCTCTGGCATTTGACCTCTCCATCGGTGTATCAGAGTTAAGAGTAGTCCTCTTTGTCTTAATCGGAATCTTTTTCCATTCCTCCTGTAATTCTCTCCTCACGTTTCCATTATTGGTATTACTTCTAGTCTGTGAATCTGAGGATAGTTCTGGCTGCTCTATTCCTAAAATTTTACAAAAGTCTTTTATTTCCGCAAGTTTAGAGCAAGTGACTCTCTTATCTTCATGTATCACTGAGATATGGAACGGAAATCCCCATCGATAGGTTATTTGTTTTGCTCTTAACATTCTAGTGAGAGGTGCAAACTCTCTCCTTTTTTGTAAGGTTCTTGGGGATAAGTCTGCGTAGAATTGTAATTCTAGACCTCTAAATCTAACCGGTTGATTCTTCCTCGCAGCTGTCATAATTTCCTCTTTCTTTAAGAAACTTTTAAATTTTATAATTATATCTCTTGGCGGGGCTGAATCTGATGGTCTTGACCTCAGTGCTCTGTGTGCTCTCTCCCACTTGATATTTGATAATGCGGGATCTCCCAATACAAAAGCAAAAAGTGATGTGAGATAATTCGGGAGTTCTTTTGATGTCACCGACTCAGGAATTCCTCTAATCCTTATATTTTCCCTCCTGCTCCTATTCTCTAGATCTTCTACCTTATCTTGTAAAATAGTAATTACATCCGCCTGTTGTTCTGTAGTTTTTTGTATCTTAGTTAGTTCTTCTTTTATATCTGACCCATTTTCTTCTAATGCTTCTATTCTGAAGCCCAGGGAGTGAATGTCTTGGCGAAGGTCCATTATTTCTTCCCTAATACAGGATCTAAGTATTTCTGTTAAATCTTTAACAGTTAAGTCTTTAGTTGACGTTAATAAGGGTAAAGGGTTTGCACTCTGCTGAGTATTATCCATTACTAATGAAGAGGAAGATGCAAAAGATGCCGAAATCATATTATCAGGGTTACTCCTGTTTGCTTCTTGTTTGTCCTGAGTATTTATTTGTTGACTCTCTGCTGCTGAGAAAAAGGTGCTTACTGTTTGCTCTTTATTGCCGGTATTCTTTAACACTTTTACCATCTTAGCACCTTTCCTTGACGTCATTTTTCTTCCTTTCCCCCCCCCCTTTCCTTCCCCTTCTCTCCCTTTCCCTCTATATCTCTTTTCCTTTACACTTTTACACTTCTCTTAGTGTTAGCCAATATCATTTAATGTCACTCAGCATTCATCAAAAAGAGAGGGAAGAAAAAATATATATTGTGTCCCTTACCTTTCTATTGGGGTGTTCAGGTTTAGTTTAGTTTTTTAGTCAGGTTTAATCAGTCAGTTGTGTTCAAATTTTCAGTTTTCAGCTTAACTTTGTTTTCCTGATTTCTGATTCCTGATTTCTTTTGTTCTTATTCAATTATCACAGCTCATCACAGCTCATTTATTTAAGCTAGTAATATCAGGTCCAATAAATAACAGTCCAGCATTTGCATTTATATTTATACTTATTTAAAAACTGTACCTGATCTTTTCCTGATCTTTTCCCGTTATTCTCTTGAGCCTCTTGAGCCACACAATCTTGCAGCTGTTCCTACTGCACTTCTCCCAGCGTTTGCCTCCTGTGCTTTCTGATACAGTTATCGGCACAATTGTCGGCACCTTCTCTCACACGAGCACTTTCTCTCACTTTCTCTCACATGTGCTCATCTGACCGCTCCGTGTCCTGTGTCTGTGTCTGTGAGACTGGCAGCATTCAGCGTTCCCACGCCCAGGATTTCCTGCGCGCCTCTCTGGCGTCACCCCGGCTTCTCGCCGGTGCCTCAGCCCAGCCTCTCTCCGACGCAGCTCCTCCGGTTCAGGTAAATGTAATGTAAATTATTTCTCACGGTAATCCCAGCGTAACCTTTCAGGTCTCCGGTGTGGGCAGATATAGTCCTGGGTTTCCTCGTAAAATCTTCTTGTAGGATCCAGATGGCCAGCAGTTTTGCGGTTTACAATTTACCGCTTTTTACCACTTTGATGTCTTACCCCAATAGAAGGAAACAAAGAATAGGGAGATAAAAACAGAAAAAAGGGGGGTCCAAACTCCTTTTTAAAAAGTGTCGAGAAAAAGTGTCAAAACACTGTTTCCATTTTCTTGCCTCTTACATTACCGGGCTATTGATGTTAAAAAAGGGGTGAGGATAAATGGTGCTAGTGGTGCTAGCTAGGGAGCTAAGGAGGTAAGCAGAGCCTCAATCTCTGTAAGTATATACGTTCTCCGCACACAGTTTCTCTTGTTGTTTTACTTTGTTCTTCCTTTTCTCTTTTCAAAGTCTTTTCAGCTTTTCTCAATTTACTGTCATAATCTGTCACAGTGTTTTTCACAGTTCATTTCTTTATCCTTGCTCCATTTACTCCATGTAAAGGTTATAAGCTGTTTTGCTTTTCTCTTTCCTTGAAAAAAACAGTTATAATTGCTGCTTAGTGCTCAGGTCTCAGGAGCTCAGGTCTCACGCAGCCATGCTTGCTGCTGCCTCACTCCCCTCCATCCATTAATTGTTGCATAGTAAGGAGGATTGGCGCACTAGATGTACTAGGGGCCTCCTGAGTGGGCAAGACTGGTGTAGACATAGAAGGGGATGATGCAGTACCATGCTTACTCCCCTCACTTAAGGAATCGTTTTGGGCAACATTATTATCAGTGGTATCATTGTCCCTACTTTGTTTGTCACATTTATCACATATATTTAAATGGATAGGAACCTTGGCTTCCGAACATACAGAACATCGTCTATCTGATAGTTCAGACATGTTAATAGGCATAAACTTGGTAACAAAGCACAAAAAACGTTTAAAAATAAAACCGTTACTGTCTCTTTAAATTTTAAACTGAACACACTTTTTTACTGAATATACGCAAAAGTATGAAGGAAATGTTCAAAATTCACCAAAATTTCACCACAGTGTCATAAAGCCTTAAAAGTATTGCACACCAAATTTGAAAGCTTTAACTCTTAAAATAACGGAACCGGAGCCGTTTTTACATTTAACCCCTATACAGTCCCTGGTATCTGCTTTGCTGAGACCCAACCAAGCCCAGAGGGGAATACGATACCAAATGACGCCTTCAATAAGCTTTTTCAGTGGATCTGAGCTCCTCACACATGCATCTGCATGCCTTGCTTCTCAAAAACAACTGCGCATTAGTGGCGCGAAAATGAGGCTCTGCCTATGACTAGAAAAGGCCTGTCCGTTTTTTTAACAATTTGCCAAGATTAAAATAACTCTCCTAAGTTATAAACCATTAAACATGCTTATATAGTAATCGTTTTGGCCCAGAAAAATGTCTACCAGTCTTTAAAGCCCTTGTGAAGCCCTTGTATTCTTATATTGAAAATTAAGAAAATGGCTTACCGGATCCCATAGGGAAAATGACAGCTTCCAGCATTACCAAGTCTTGTTAGAAATGTGTCATACCTCAAGCAGCCAAAGTCTGCTCACTGTTTCCCCCAACTGAAGTTAATTCCTCTCAACAGTCCTGTGTGGAAACAGCCATCGATTTTAGTAACGGTTGCTAAAATCATTTTCCTCATACAAACAGAAATCTTCATCTCTTTTCTGTTTCAGAGTAAATAGTACATACCAGCACTATATTAAAATAACAAACTCTTGATTGAAGAATAAAAACTACATTTAAACACCAAAAAACTCTGAGCCATCTCCGTGGAGATGTTGCCTGTGCAACGGCAAAGAGAATGACTGGGGAAGGCGGAGCCTAGGAGGGATCATGTGACCAGCTTTGCTGGGCTCTTTGCCATTTCCTGTTGGGGAAGAGAATATCCCACAAGTAAGGATGACGCCGTGGACCTGACACACCTATGTTGGAGAAATATATATTTTGTAAACCTAGAACAGGGGTGGCAAAGCTATGGCGCTCATAAACAATATTCTAGCACTGTGCATTTGGACTACAGTCATACTGCTTGGTTTCATTGCAATTGTATGGCTTATGAAACCACACATTTTCTTTCATTATTCAGATAGAACATACAATTTTAAACAACTTTCCAATTTACTCGTATTATCAATTTTGCTTTATTCTCTTGTTATCCTTTTCTGAAGGAGCAGCAATGCACTACTGTGAGCTAGCTTAACACATCTAGTGACAATCACAAGAGACACGTGTTCAGGCTCCAATCACCAGCTAGCTTGTGTAGGATATGTACATATTCTATTTTCAAACGTACTCTTGATATTAGTTGTTGAAAAATAAGTGAATTTATTAGTGTCTTAAAATGACATGCACTATCTGAATCATATAGGTTTAATTTTGACTTTCCTATCCCTTTAATAAATTGTTTATTTTATGAATCCATGTTAAATTAAACTTTCATTGCTCTTATATATTACTTTTAAATCTATTTTAATACAATGCCCGTTGTTAACAAATGGTCCCCTTTTTAAAATTATTGTCTAAAATGTATGTATTATGCTACAGCCGGAGCCGCAGGTTGTGTTTCAGAAGAGCTCCTGACATTACTTTAAAATTTATGAGCCATTTTACTGATTTTAGGGGGGAAAAGCTCTAAACTTAACTTTCTTATGTCATCAAGAACCTATTTCAAGCACAAAATCAGCATTGGGAAACAAACCTCAAGATCACCCATCCTGCCTAAGCTCCTTATTTGGGCCAGGCGGCCTTTGCCCAATTAAAGCTCCACAAACCTACAGAGTAGCTCTCTAAACTTTTCAGAACACTCACTCCTATGGCGATTATAGCTGTGTTAGATGTATGGGAGGCTGAGATACAGGAAGTCTTGCACCGCCATTTCGCTGAACTGGAGAATGAACTAGGCCGAGTCCTGATGTTGGCTGTGTCAGCTCCCCTAAACGATGTAG
The DNA here is from genome assembly GCF_027579735.1 of Bombina bombina. Lineage (NCBI taxonomy): Eukaryota > Metazoa > Chordata > Amphibia > Anura > Bombinatoridae > Bombina > Bombina bombina. The sequence goes on along the minus strand of NC_069501.1, from coordinate 739,991,673 downwards.
ATGGCACTAAAGTTGAGGAGGCTAATGTTCCTGTGCGACACGTACCTTTGCTGGGCCGGACCTTGCCCGATGCAGGGTGTGGGTCTGGTTCGCTTCATGTGATTGATGCTGATCGCGGGAGTTCCTGGAGAACATCGGTCACTGTATTGGGACCAACAGATTGTGCTGCCTGCTCCCTGGAGTCACTGGCCTCTAATCAATTGACGCAAATGGCGCATCTCACTACGGGAGAGCTGAGTGACCCATCGGCTAAGCCTCAGAAGCTGTCAGTATCTAGAGTGGAGGAGCACGGCTAGTTCAGGCTCACTGAATAATGGGAATGGCGAGGACTTACTTGGAACCCTCGAATGTATTGAGGAGTCGGCCTGTACAAAAGCTCGGAAACTAGATGTGTCCTGCAGCCATGTAACAATCCTAGGAAAGCTCTCATGCTGGATCCGTGGATTGAGGCCGACCTACAGTTATTTAACACCTATAACCACAAGTCTGGTATTGGCTAGGCTTTAGGGACATGAGCCTGATAATTGTTAAACTACTTTAGCCCATACGCTGCTTACCTTGTTCCTGACTCTCACTATAATGCCTATTCCGCATGTATTTGAAACGTTCCTCATGCAGGGGTACTGATATTGTATTATAATTACTAACCATGTGTTATGATAATGTTCCTTATAATCCCATATGTTGTAAAATGGTATCCCACATAAAAATAAAAAAAAACAAAAAATAAAAACTACGTGACAGGACAGACAGGGCATTGGATAAAAGACGCGTCTGTTTATAGCTGATATGTAGCATTCCGCATCAACAGTATATATCTCACATTCTCTATGATGACTTGCTGGTCTGATATGGTATATCTGTTACGATTGCCTAAAAATGCTAAAGTGGTTACGTCTATGGTATTTAAAACCAGACAATATATTATTGTGTACTGTTATGCCACCTAGATGGGCTGCTACTTTTCGCACCCTTAAAATACTTTCCATATGTTGTGTGTAACTTTTGGTTCTGCACTGTATATGATAACGTTACAAGTTGGATTCAACATGTGATCCCATTGTTAAGGAGCATCAATGATGGTAGGAACCGGTCTTCCTCTACTTACTGTTACAGCTAGACATACATATCTGCTTTTACTTGATGCTCATAGGGTTTATTTAAAACTGTGTCCTGCAATGTTCTATTTAAACAGACTACCCAACTTGAAATTAAACTTTAAATTACTCCCCAGTAGTGTTAAGTCTGCTATACAAATTAACAATATAGTAACAGGCATCTGACAGTTTATTTTGATTTATTTTCTTACTATTACCTACTAAGCGATATATATGCTAATAATTTAGGATGTTATACAACCCAGAGTTAAATACTAGATTGTGGTTTTAATCCTAACAAGATCCTAGTGACCAATTATATTGTTCAATTTAGCGAATATACCAAACTAACATGTTATGCATGCAGGGTATAAGTGCCTATTACAATGGCTTTGGCATGAGAACACGGTAATGCCTTGTGACTTTTACAGCAGACTGCCTGCGGTCGGGACAGATAAATAAGACCATGCTGAGATATATGGATTTCCATATACCTATACATGCCTCATGCAAAGCCTAAAATGTAAGCTCTATAACTCACATGCGCTAAGTCCCTTGCCGTGTAGTATCTTCATGTTACATAAGTAGTTTAAATGCTAAGCTGGATACTAGAGTTGAACAGTGTTATAGAACCTCTTATTAGTAGAGGTCTTTTGAACTCTTCTTGTTATACTTTCCCTAATCACTCCCTATATGTTCTGGGTACTATCTACTATGTGTCAGCTATAGATCTGATAATGTCAGATGCATCTGGGTTATCTGTAATTGCGGCCCCCACAATGTACAATTTACTTTCCTTAAAAATATTTAATTATTTAACGTAGTCTTCTTCAATTTGATGGTAGACTAGTTGAGGGGTTATACAAATGTTTAGGCTGGTCCTAGGTTGGTAATGTCAGCATCAAATGGCAGCTATGAGTTGCTCCTATGACTTGTTTAAAATTGCCTAGGCATTTACATATTTTGAACTGGAAGGGATTCTGAAAATTGATGGCTATGATATTTGGAGCCGACATCACTCTGTAATACATCCATATTACACACCAATAGCACATATGTTCTAAATAATTTGAAAGATTATGCTAGTCTTTGCAAGTATTATTGTACTATTATAGTCCTACTAGCCTTAAGTATTATTTTGATACCTCCGTATATTTCTACTCAGTGAGTTTTTTACCGTTTGTTCAAAATAACGTTTCAAAATGTCCTAGCGTAGGAAACTGCATCCTATAGCAACTCCACCCCTATATATTTTCATTTGTTATATATTCCCTATCTTAACCTCAAGCCACTATATAATCATTCCAGAGGTCCAAGAGTGATCGCTATCTTTCACATGAGGTATGCCATTTATCCAGTACATCTTTATATCTTAGTTTAAGGGAAATTGAGAACACCTACATTACCCTGAAAATTATGATAAAAAATAAATAAAAAGAGATTTGGTTGAGCAAACACTGGTTACCCATCTAATTACATTTATCTTTATGTGTTAAAATGTCATATTATGCCTTTAAGAAATAACATACACAGTGGTGACCTTTTATATCACTCTGATGTAATATTTTGGAATATATGTATGTCACTGATTGAAATGTAACCATATGACTGTCTTTATGTTATATAATTTTATTCTCAAATAAAAACACATTTAAAAAAAAATAATTATGTATTATCATAAATAATTGTATAAATGTTCAATAAAAAAAAAAAAAAAAAAACACCACTAAGTTTTATCTACAAATATTTATTATAACACTTGAATATAACTACAGGAAGCCCTTGGCACTGATAAAAAATATTGATTCACTGTTAGGTTACAAAAATTTATACATAGCAAAATGTAATGCTTTTTTACATAAAAATATTACACTAAACAGAAAAAGAGAAACAAAAATTCATCAACTACACAGAATAGAAAAGAAATGGTTTTAAGACACTGCCTTCTATACATGAGAACACAAGGCTATGACAATCACCTGTGCCGCAGTAGAAATATTTACGGATCTTCCATGCATTGGCTTAACAAAAAGCTAGGCTGTATTAACTTTTGCTACTTACAATAGCATCTTAATTTTAAATTCTCAACAAATAAAGGACCTTTTTAGCCATATACCCAAACAAAATACTTTTAACACCTTTAGTTCACATTAACATTAAAGGTAATCTTTAAAAGAACAGTAAACACTAAATACATTTCATGCACCTCTCTCTAATCATGAGAGCTGTCATGATGGAACCCTAGGTTACACTGCAGGTATTTGTAGAAGAGTTACTGCGCATGTGCAAACCTGTTAGCTCTGGAATGTAGTGAAAGACAGATTTCAATATGGTGGCACCCATAAGTAGAGGGAGGGGGGAATAACCTCAATACTATGCTTATAAAATATATTGAGTGTTTAATGTCCCTTTAAATCAAATGTAATTGGGATTTTTTTCCCCTAATTATTTTACCATCTAAATTTTCCACTTTTTTTTATTTTATTTATTTTTTTGTGGATTTTTTCCTTTTTTTTTATATATATATATATAGGAAGTGCAACTGTCAAAAACAAAACCACAATCGGAATGAGTAACTTAACAGCAACAATGCAATACTATATTTTCAATTCACCAATGTAAATGTGTTTCAACATTAGTCTAATACTGTTACAATTAAATACTTCAAATATCAGTTTCTAGAAAGAAAAAAAAGTATGATGTACAAAATTAACTCCTGAATGTAGAAGTTATTTAATTTTCAGTTAACATCTGTTTACAAATACGAAAGATTCGATCGAGCACTGAAATATTGACCTGCAGTTTTCTTTTTGAATGCTCTGGCATTGTTGTAAAATAACTGTGGGGGGTTTTTTATGAATATTTACAAATGCCATTGGTGATTTGAATTATTTATAATTCATTTCAAAATGGTAACACTTTAACTTTTGGTACATAACCAGAAATAGTGAAAGATATATGGCAAAGATTTACTGAATTTCCAAGAAACTAATGATTCCACTCTGCGCTCTTACCTTTTCGGAAATAAGTATTCCAAAAAAGATAGCAACAAATATCTTGATGGGTATCTTATAAAGTGCTGCCTTTTCAAATGCCTGAGATCAAAACATAAAACTGGTGTGGAAATTGTGTTTCTCGTTTAGATTTTTCTGTTGTACAAAATCCATTCCAGTAGGTTTTTTTGTATCCTAACACTTCTGCATTAGTTGACTTGTTATAACGACTACAGGCTCTTCACTTGTAATAACTCTGATAATCATTTTATGTGTAAGAATTAAGCTGTTCTTTAGACCGTGACTCGATATCTTGCAATTCCTGTTCTTCTTTTACTTTAATTTCCTGGTAGGCCTGCATTTTGCTTGCATCCTTTAAGTAGGCCCAGTTAGCAGACAGAATCATGAGGAAGTGGATCTGTAAGAGAAGGGTGAGCATGATGGCTAGTAAGCATGTCAAGAGGCAAAGCAAGCAGCTGGTTAGATTATAGTAGTATTTTAATAACAAGTTAAAAAAAAATGTTAATCTGCTCTTCTTTTTTAGGGATTTTTTTTTTTTCTCCAAAACATGCACTGTCTATGTCAGGAATTGCACAGGATAGAAACACAGTTAAGGGAGTTAGTAAGACAGAAATGCAACTAGAATACACTACTGGTTTTTTACTTCAGTAGTAGTTAATGCAACATACAACTCCCACCAAAAAAAAATTGAAACCAAAGCTTCCTCGTTTATTGTTTTACTCTACATTTTCAGTGTCACACTATTATTTCTGCTGTAGGTACATAGTATGTATAAGGTGGTAAACAAAATGCCCCAACAAAGCACTAGTATTTAATATTTCTTGGCAGTTAAAACAGAGAATGTGTGCTATAATTCTTAGTATATTAAGAGAAGCTTAAATCTGTGAAATTGGAATGACGATACATATAATATAGAAGCATGCAGTCCACAAGTTAGTCTTTTATTGCCATGTTTATTCAACTACAAAAATACTTTATAAAAATGATTCAATTTTATTGCTAGTGTCATTCCTCTAACTTCAGTGTCAAAATTGTGTTGTATTTACAAATTTCCCTCATTATTATTTGTGATCCTTTGCTTAAGATCGTATCTACCAACTCTTCCTTAGGCCAGTTGTGCTTTCTAATACAGGTTTATTGGAGATACTTCAAAGTCTAATTAATTGCTATTTAGGAGAACTGGCTACTCCGTGCTTATTTGATACAAACATTTCAAACTGTACAAGTGCATTTTTTATATATATTTTTCTAAGATTAATAAAAAAGGGGTAAAAAGCTTACAACTCCAAAAAAAATAGCTATGGGCATCTGAGAACAGAACAAATCCTTCAGAACTTACTTCCTTTAATAACTTAAACTTGCATCATCTCAACTTTAGCCAAAGAGTAAACAAGAATGACTACAAACACATTGTCATTTGTCAAATAAGAGTTTTTGAAGTTAAGGACATAATACTAAAATCCTGATTCTCTAAACCTCTCTGGTCAGGCAAGATTCTATAAGATGCCTGGTCAGTATTACAAGTCTTCTAGGGACTGTTATAAAATGTAGTATTAAATGTATTGTCCTTCAACACTCCTCAGTCTCTTACATTAAAGGTTTCTTCACAGCACCAACACATTCTAAAACAGTCTCTCTTATTGCACCAAGCTAAAAAGGAGTCTAAACAAGGCACATACATGTTTATTATTCATAGATATTTTTTTTTTTTTTTTTTAAAGTGCCAACAATCTCTAGTGAACATTCAGTTAGGTAGGATAGATGTTACCAGACCTCAATCACTGTAGAATTCACATAAAATCAGTTTGTTACTCTACAAGGCTAAATAAAGCTTGCTATTTACAAAAAAAAAAAAAAAAAAGTCTTAAAATTCTAAATGCTAAACTTTCTTTTAGTCCAGGTTGTCAATGGTAGTTTTAGCTACAACAATGCAGTCTCTAATGTTCTGGCTAAAACGGATTAGAATTTAGTGCAGCAATCTTCCCGACTCTTAAACTTCAAAACGGCATAGTTATATGTGGTAGCCATCATGTAGATCAGCTGGTGGAAGAGAACAAAATAAAAAGGTACTGTAAGACACGACAAGTTGATGCCTTCTCACACAACCCTGGACATCACTATTGTTTAGCTATATTCCAAAAAACATTTAATGATAAAAAAAAAATAATTCTACTGTTCAACAATTTCTTACCAGGACTGCACTATAAGAAACAGTATTTGCAAATCCAGTATGGTATTTGGAGAATTAATGGTACAATTACTTTATTCTTGTAATTTAGCAGCATGATGAAAGCACAAGACATGGAAAGCAAATATGTGGAGTAATATAAGCTTAGTTTCCATTGAGGTGGTAAAGTTTTGGAAACTGGTGGTAAAACATCTATCTCCATTAAAGTCTATGGTGACTTATGTTACCATCAGTTTCCAAACTTTACCACCTCAATGGAAACTAGCCTATAGTTAATAAAGGTAAAGTTCTGCTTGACCAGGAAAGTCCATCGTAAAGTATAGATTGAATATAAAAGTATATGTTGTTTTTTTTATTATTTCAGACCTTAACCTACTTTTAATTTGATTTTGACACACATTATATATGGTCAGCAATAATTCAGTTGTTTATTTAAATATATAATCCATTATAATCGTTCCATGTTATGTAAATAGTGTTTGTTAGTTATGAGAAGCCTTTACCACTTAGGGTTACAAAACAAGGTAATAAATACAAGTCCCTTGTTATTGGTTATGTGTATTGACCAATTAATTAAAGTGTACCCAGAAACCATGTGACATATGGGTGGGTTAAACTATATAAATAGCCTTATTTTTTAAACACACTACTAAATTTATATAACAGCTTGGTGCTTATCTTTTGGGAAAAGTTGGGCATATAGTGTGGCAAAAGCCAAGACTATTCTGCTTTGTAAACTATATAAACAAGAGTAAGGTGTCACAGGACTAGAAAAAAAAATGTGACGCCCACTAACACACTTATAGTGCTCCCTTGTAATCTAAACCCTAATTAGTTCTAGTAACTGGACTTTATGTTTTATTGCATCTTGCCACAGCACAAATTATGCTTACCTGATAATTTAATTTCCATCTGTGGGAGGAGAGTCCACTGCTTCATTCATTATTTGTGGGAAATAAGAACCTGACCCCCAGGAGGAGGCAAAGACACCCCAGCTACAGGCTTAAATACCTCCCCCACTCCCCTCATCCCCCAGTCATTCTGCCAAGGGAACAAGGAACAGTAGGAGAAATATCAGGGTATAAATGGTGCCAGAAGAATAATATTAAATTTAGGTCCGCCCACCGGAGCAAACGGGCGGGAGCAGTCGACTCTCCTCCCACAGATGGAAATTAAATTATCAGGTAAGCATAATTTATGTTTTCCATCTTAATGGGAGGAGATTCCACTGCTTCATTCATTACTTGTGGGAACAAGTACCCAAGCTCTAGAGGACACTGAATGAACAAAAACGGGAGGGTAAAAGGAGGCGGACCCTATACTGAGGGAACCACAGCCTGCAGAACCTCTCTCCCAAACACAGCTTCCGCTGAAGCAAAAACATAAAATTTGTAAAAGTATGTAAGGAGAACCAAGTATAGCCGCCTTACAAATCTGCTCCACAGATTACTCTCAGAAAAACCTCTCTTAGCCAAGATTAGGCGTTCAATCTCCACGCAGTCAGCCTCAGAGAATTGAGATTTTGGTGTAGAAAGGGACCCTGAACCAGCAGATCTCTGCACCAGGGTAACCTCCATGGAGGAGACGATGAAATCCCCACTAGATCCGCAAAACATGTCCTCTGCGGCCACAACGGAACAATCAGAATGGTCGAAGCTTACTCCTGTTTGAAGCGGGCCACCACTCGATGAAGAAGTGGCAACAGTGGAAAAATGTAAATTAGGTTGAACTCCCAAGGCACCGCTAAGGCATCTGTATCTGGACTTGGTAGCTTGAAGTTAGGTCTGGACGCCATGAGGTCTATCTCCGGCATCCCCCATCTGTTACAGATCTCTGCTAACACCTCGGGATGGAGAGACCATTCTCCCGGATGAAACGATTGTCTGCTGAGAAAGTCTGCTTCCCAGTTGTCCACACCCGGAACGTGGATCGCTGAGAGCGAAGAATTGTGAGACTCTGCCCATTCCAGAATCCGAGATGCTTCCCTCATGGCTAGGGAGCTTCTTCTTCCCCCCTGATGGTTTATGTAAGCCACCGAGGTAATGTTGCATAAATGAAGAGGTCTGAGATGGAACCTGGCGAATGGAATGACATCTATGCTGGATACGAGGAGCCCAATCAACTCCATACACCTGGCCACAGATGGCCTTGAGGAGGTCTGAAGGGCGAGACAGCTGGACACAATCTTGGAACATCTCTGATCTGTCAAGAATATCTTCATAGATATGGAATCTATTATCATACCCAGGAACCCTGTTGCTGGGAACCAGAGAACTCTTTCCTTCATTTATCTTCCATCCATGGGATGAGTGGTCCTCCGCAAGACTGCAGGACGGAGCCTGGACCAGAATATCGTCCAGATAAGGAGTCACTGCAATATCTCTGGCTCTCGCTACTGCGAGCAGCGCCCCCAGAACCTCCGTAAAGACTCTTGGGGCAGTCGCCAGACCGAATGGTAGGGTCAGTTTGTGTTGGTCCAGAAATGTGAATCTTAGGAACCTGACGTGGTCCTTATGTATTGGCACGTGAAGGTAGGCATCCTTCAAGTCTATTTTTGTCATAAATTGCCCCTCTTGAACTAGAGGCAGGATCGATCTGATCGTCTCTATTTTGAACGATGGGACTGACAGAAACTTGTTTAGGCACTTTAGGTCCAGAATTGAACGGAACGTACCCTTCTTCTTTGGGACCACAAAAAGGTTTGTATAGTACCCTAGACCCCTTTCTGCTAGAGGTACTGGAACGATTACTCAGAGAGATGAGAGTTCCCTCACGCACTCTAGAAAGGCATCTCTCTTCTCTGGTCTTGAGGATAGGTTTGACAAGCGGAATCTGCCCCTGGGCGGATGAGTCTTGAACCCTATCCTGTAACCCTAGGTGATAACCTCCAGAACCCAAGAATCTTGTACGTCTCTCATCCAGGCCTCTGCGAACAGAGATAGTCTGCCCCCTACGCGATCCAGCGATGGATCGGGGGCCGCCCTTTCATGCCGACTTTGTCTCGGTGGGCTTCTTGCTCTGCTTGGACTTGTTCCAAGATTGAGCTGGCTTCCAAGATCCCTTGGACTGCTCGGTATCCGCTGCTGGTGTTGAGACTTGTCCGAACGAAAGGGACGAAAAGTAGAGCCCTTAGGCGTATTCTTCTTATTCTGCCGAAGGAAAGCACCCTTGCCTCCCGTGACCGTGGATATGATAGAGTCCAGGCTTGGACCAAACAGAACTTTCCCCTGTAACGGAAGGGATAGTAATCTAAACTTGGAAGTCATATCAGCAGACCTTGACTTAAACCATAGAGCCCTGCGGGCTAGAACAGAGAAACCTGATGTCTTGGCATTCAGGCAAATAACCTGCATGTTTGCATCACAGATAAAATAATTAGCTACCCTTAAGGCTTTAATCTTTTCCTGTATCTTCTCGAGGGGAGTCTCCACCTCGACCATAGCTGACAGTGCGTCACACCAATAGGTATCTGCTCCAGCCACCGCAGCGATCACCGCTGCTGGTTGGAAAACAAACCCCGTGAGTTGGAACATCCTTCCATGGATTCTAGCTTTTTATCCATGGGCTCTTTGAACGACTAACTATCCTCAAGGGGAATAGTCATCTGCTTAGCTAGCGTGGAGATAGCACCATCCACCTTAGGAATGGACCCCCATAGTTCAAGCTGAGAGTCCGGAATGGGGAACAGCTTTTTAAAAGAGGAAGAGGGAGAAAAGGACGAGCTCAGTTTCTCCCACTCATTCTTAATAATCGTAGCCATCTTCTTGGGAACTGGGAAGGTCTGAGGCACCATCCTGTCCTCGTAAATCCTATCTAGCTTAGGGATCGAAGGTTCTTCTGGAAGTGTCGGTCCTGGAACCTCCAATGTAGCAAGCACTTCTCCATCTTAAACTTAAAATCTGGCTTCTCCGTAGCCGGAGGTCTAGAAGACGCCGATTCCGTCCCAGAGAGAGCGCCCTCTGACGAGTCAGAGACGTCGTCCTCATCGGATAATCTTTTAGATACATCCAACTGAGTAGATGACCCGTGGGACGGAAGGCTTTGTCCTTTCCCTTCGCTTGCGCTACGCAGGGCGTGGTAGGGCATGGAAGGCCGCAGAAACCACCTCTTGCAACTGGGCAGTGAAATCTGGCGGCCATTAGGCCCCTCCCGCGAGAGGATTAGTAGGGCCTTGGGGAGCTACATGTGTAATCATAGATGAATGTTGGGAACGCACCTCGCGGGACAGAGAACCCTCAGAGGTGGATGGCTCAGTAGTACTAAATATCTTATTCTTTTTAGATATTGCAATCTTATCAAAGCATGTGGAACACAGTTAAACAGACGGATCAACCTGTACCTCATCACAATAAACACAGGTATTAGATTTAATTAAAGAGGGAGTATCCTCTAACATATCAGAGTCCTCCATAGCTTGTGCCTTTAATACGGACTGAGATAGATTAAATGGCACCTTTATACACCAATGGCCGGGACACTCATCACCTCCTATGACCCGGATCACGGAGAAACCGGTACGTCTCCCACAAATGCCGATCAGGAAAGAGGAAGTTGAAGAGGCCACACCCGGTCACATGGAGTGTCATGCAGGACCGCCCCTGCACTAGAGAAAACACGCCAAAAAATAAGCCGTGCCGATCTTCACTTGACTGTTCACACATTGCTAGAGCCTCATCTCACCCATGACGTAGCATTAACACAATAAAGAGATTATGCATAAATCCCCCCCTGTTCAATAATCCCCTTTCCATGGATATTAACCCTTGATTCTATACAGATAAAAAGAGACACACTGAGATCCTGTCTGCTTGCGTTATCATTTGTGTATAAATGAAACAATCTTACGAGAATCTATGCCATGGAACAGGAACACGGCCCTTCAAGTGTGACAGGTTTGTAGCATCGCTCCTGACATGGACTTGAGAGAAAGAAAGCAGGCAGCGAAACACATCAACGCTGATTGCTAAGGAGCTGTTAATAAAACTCTCTCTGCATCTCCGGACTCCAACATTCATCCATGCTCTCACTGAGAGACTGACAGGATTACTTAAAACTCCAGTCCCATTTCGAAGAGTACTACCTTCCATAAGAGACTACTCCGAATCTTCTGACACTTCTCTGCCAATCTCCTGTGACGAAAGGCAAAGAATGACTGGGGGATGAGGGGAGAGGGGGAGGTATTTAAGCCTTTGGCTGGGGTGTCTTTGCCTCCTCCTGGTGGCCAGGTTCTTATTTCCCACAAGTAATGAATGAAGCATTAAGATGTTAATAGTATTTTATAATCTCTGCATCCTAGAAAGTGGGCGTCTCCTAAAGAAGATTATACATGAACAAGATGGAATGGATTTGGGGACCATTGCTTGGGCTTAATATTTATTAATATCAACTTTGTGTCCAAATATTTATTAAATTACAACAATAGTTAAACTTACTAGACTTTAATGGGATAAAATGATGACAGAGGTTATAGACATTCTGGCATCTATTTTCAAATGACATTCCCAATACAATTGCAACCATGACCTGTACAACCCAATAAAACGTAGAGACACCATCCAATAAGCTAAAATTAGGATGAAGGGTTTAGCCTATGTTGCCTGAGATCTTTGCCTACTTGAGCTGAACTGAAGAATATGGCTTAAAGTTAGAATAGGTGCCAAAAGGCATATTATGTCGCAGCATATAAGTGAAGCTACAGAAGGCCAATCATAGTATGTTTTATCAACAATTATGACTAAATGTCATGTGTTTTCCTGAGTAAAAGTGTTTACTAAAAAAAAAATGAACAGCGTTCTTTAAAATCATTTTTCACATTTCTGTTTGTATTAAATCTTTATTGAATGTATCATCCATGCACATAGGACTAGATTATAAATGGCGTGTTATTGATAAGCAATATCACGACCACACTAACTAGCGTGCATATTACAAGTTGAAAGTAAATGGAATTTGCGCTCAATGTATTAGCGTGCCTGATAGGGTTCCCACCTTTAGTTCAGGCCAAACCTAAATACTCTTATGATGTGCATAGTACAGCACAATTGTTTTTGCATAAATGTCACACACACAATGTCATACACACACACTGTCATATATACACACACACACATTCTCTCTCATGCACACACAAAAACACTTACTCTTTCACACACAGACATACTCCTATACAAAGACAAACACACGCTAGAGAGAGATAACTGTAGGCATGTGCAGTATGTTCCAAATGCATAATATCACCTTTTTGGCTGTGGCTGTTTCCCAACAAACCCCAACATTTGCATGTCCGGGCCTGACTCAAACCGGAACACACAAATGAAAACCCAAAGGAAAGTTGGCAATCCTAGCGCCTGAAGTAAAGGGTGAGGGTTAAAAACAAAATGTTCACCACAACACAAGTACATTAAAATAAAGTATTACACTCATATGTACACGTTTCTAATTAAAATATTTCATATAATTATTAATAAAAGTTTTTATAAGGGTTAAAATGTATATTGTGTATGACAAGATATTTGACTTGAAAGGGCTATAATGTAGATATACAGTATAAAAATAAATAAGTGTGTGTGTGAGATATATATTATATATATATATATATATATATATATATATATATATATATATATATATTATATATTAGTCTGAGGACGGGTCCTTTGTGACCCGAAAACGTTCAGTATTAAAGTGACTACTTTATTTGAAAGACCTGTGGAGTGCTATTCTGTTTTCTTTTCTGTAGTTTATCTTGATCAGCACCCAAGGCTTCTATTTATTCAGTATCTGGAGTGCACTTTGTTGGGACTTTTATATATATATATATATATATATATATATATATATATATATATATATATATATATATATATATATACACACACATATATATACACACATATATCTACACACATATATATACACACATATATATACACACGTTGGAGCCCTTTCCACTCATTTTGACATGAATTTTTTTTTTTTTTTACTGTTAATTTCAATGTTCTTTGTATTTATGTATTTATATATATATATATATATATATAAAACAATATTTTCTTCTATGTGAAAAACATTGGAATGTAAACCTTCAGGTTTAGGCAAGCACGTTGTTGTTGTTTTTTTGTTCTTTTTTTTTTTTGTTTGTTTTTTAACAGCACACTCCATTGAACTCAAGCGAAACCAGAGGCGCACTAACATATTTACTTTCAATTTGTAATACATGCACTAACCCACCCGTTCTTGCACGACTTGTAATCTAGCCCATAGCGTTATAATATCCCACTGGTAAGGTTACAGGATGAACATACTACACCATTCATGGCACTAAAAGCATGTACTTACCCTATTAAACATTATAACATATATTCCAGTTTGTGCTTTCATCAGTAAATTATATTTCTATTGAACAATTCTAATTTAAAAAAGAAGACTTGATGTTTCATTATAGGAATGGTACTTACCAGTGCAATAACTGTAGCGCCAGCACCAGCACAAGCCACAATAAATAGGTGGTAAGACATGTAAAACTGGAAAAAAAAGATTCTGCATAAACATTTTAAATAAACTTTAGTTCTTGCTTTATTTTCTGCTGAAATACATCAGCTACAATAGTAGTTAACATCTCTTATTCCTTATTGAGTATGGTTTTTATAATTTAGACGATTTAGTATGAGGTCATTGACATTTTCTAGCGTAGATAATGTCTAATTGGTTTTTGAAAGAAAAATCTACACTAAAGTTTGTTAAAAGTATGAACATAGTACTGAAGCCTACATGCCATTTAAAATGTCTCCCTTGATAGTCTATATTCCCTGTAAATTGTACACTCCTAAGCTCAGAGAGAGGATATCAAATGACTTTATAGTAAGACAATCGCTGTTATCCTTCTCCATGCAATTTCAGAGAGCTAGGAGAAGATACAGGATAGGTTGTCACTTTCTATTGTGGAGATACTTTGAGATGACATTGTAATGCTATGTTAAAATAAAGAATATCATAGCTTTTTGTGGTCTTAAATGTGGTTGTGGTCCATAAAACAAATTCCTTGGATAACAGCCTTTTCACAGATGTGAGGGGGCTGACACTGGAATGCTGAGTAAATCTGAAGGGATAATATCAGCCACATATGAAGCTCCAGCAGTACAGATCCACTGAGGAGCATTGCTTCTACCTATGGGTTTACATTATATACACCATTGCTTAGCAGAAAGTAACCCCTATACAAAGGGGAATTAGGTCTTTGAGATAGAATGAAGCCAATAACAATACTGCTCAAAGAAGGACAAACCTCTGCAACTCTATACACTTTTTGAAGAAGTCAGGTGGTCAGAAATACAGATCTACCTCTTGGTTGTCTGTTTTCTCCCACCCAACATAGAGAATTCAGATAATGGTCATCATATGTAGAACGTATCCAAATAAAACACAACAAAGTTTTGCGCATTCTCTTCATGCTGTCAATAACCTTCAGATGAAGAGGTAATCTTAGCTAAAGAATTTACACAAACCTTATATGCCTATATCAACCTATAGTCTATAAAAACAAGAAATAGTCAAGCAATATTACAATATAATGTAAGTGAATTTGAGGTAGTGGATTTAGACTTTAGACAGGGCCTAGAGACACTGGGGGGCTGATTTTATATAGTTATGGTTTCCCACTCAACACAGTACTCATGGAATTCTATTAAAAAAAAGGGGGGGCTGTCCCTGCAAGTAGCAAGATGTCTCCCATACAAATAATGACAGCTCTTTGCCCTCCATTGCAAACTTTTACATAGCCAAGTACAGAGGGGTGAACCAGTGTGTTTTAAAACTTGAATAGTACGCTTAATACAAATCAAATTACGCTGTTTTCAATGCACTGCAACTTAAATTCGCTGTAATTTTCGTATGCATAGGTTTACTTTCATAAGAATTAGTGTTTTGAGTATTTTGGTGAAAACTCGACACTTTTTAACTGGCAAGAAAAAAAAACTAGAGAACTTTAGGGTGAAAAAGGTGTATAGAATTACGCTGGGATTTGAGAGAAAATTTCATATACGACAATGAAAAGCCCATGTTCCAGCCCATTTTAGGAAAAAACAACAATTACACTTTGTATTTTGTACTTTTTAAGTACGAATTTCTTGCTTTTTCTGCACATCCAGTGTACTATTATGACTATTTACGCTGTGCATAGTTAATACAATTTTTCCTGTGAAGATTACCTACAAATGTTACGTTTTTGATAAAATACAATTTTTGGTTAACAACTTTTTTACGATTTTTGATGCACCTTAACAATAAAAAAAATTCCTGCGTATTTGTGTGTGAATGGTTCAATTATTCATTTTCTGTGATTTTTAAATTACAAATTTAATTGTGCCCTTTTATAATGTATGCACCTCCTTCCTATATGAAAATGCAGTATATGCCCCTTAGCTAGACACCCTGTTTTCAGGGTAAAAGGTGGCTTTATAGAATTTCACCAGGGCCAGAGACCTTTTTAGAATTGGCATCTAAGAGAGAGATGTTTATGTTACAGGCTTATATATGAAGCAAGTGCTCATGTATTAAAGCTTAAAGGGACACTGAACCCACATTTTTTCTATCGTGATTCAGATAGAGCATGCAATTTTAAGCAACTTTCTAATTTACTCAGATTATCAAATTCTTTTCATTCTCTTGGTATCTTTATTTGAAATGCAAGAATGTAAGTTTAGATGCCGGCCCATTTTTGGTGAACACACTGTGTTGTTCTTGCTGATTGGTGGGTAAATTAACCTACCAATAAACAAGTGCTTTCCATGGTTCTGAACCAAAAAAATAGCTTAAATGCCTTCTTTTTCAAATAAAGAAAGCAAGAGAACGAAGAAAAATTGATAATAGGAGTAAATTAGAAAGTTGTTTACAATTGCATGCTCTATCTGAATCATGAAAACAGAATTTATGCTTACCTGATAAATTACTTTCTCCAACGGTGTGTCCGGTCCACGGCGTCATCCTTTCTTGTGGGATATTCTCTTCCCCAACAGGAAATGGCAAAGAGTCCCAGCAAAGCTGGTCACATGATCCCTCCTAGGCTCCGCCCACCCCAGTCATTCGACCGACGGACAGGAGGAAATATATATAGGAGAAACCATATGATACCGTGGTGACTGTAGTTAGAGAAAATAATTCATCAGACCTGATTAAAAAACCAGGGCGGGCCGTGGACCGGACACACCGTTGGAGAAAGTAATTTATCAGGTAAGCATAAATTCTGTTTTCTCCAACATTGGTGTGTCCGGTCCACGGCGTCATCCTTACTTGTGGGAACCAATACCAAAGCTTTAGGACACGGATGAAGGGAGGGAGCAAATCAGGTCACCTAAATGGAAGGCACCACGGCTTGCAAAACCTCTCTCCCAAAAATAGCCTCCGAAGAAGCAAAAGTATCAAATTTGTAAAATTTGGCAAAAGTGTGCAGTGAAGACCAAGTCGCTGCCTTACATATCTGGTCAACAGAAGCCTCGTTCTTGAAGGCCCATGTGGAAGCCACAGCCCTAGTGGAGTGAGCTGTGATTCTTTCAGGAGGCTGCCGTCCGGCAGTCTCATAAGCCAATCGGATAATGCTTTTAAGCCAAAAGGAAAGAGAGGTAGAAGTCGCTTTTTGACCTCTCCTTTTACCAGAATAAACAACAAACAAGGAAGATGTTTGTCTGAAATCTTTAGTAGCCTCTAAATAGAATTTTAGAGCACTGACTACGTCCAAATTGTGTAACAAACGTTCCTTCTTTGAAACTGGATTCGGACACAAAGAAGGTACAACTATCTCCTGGTTAATATTTTTGTTGGAAACAACTTTCGGAAGAAAACCAGGCTTAGTACGCAAAACCACCTTATCTGCATGGAACACCAGATAGGGCGGAGAACACTGCAGAGCAGATAACTCTGAAACTCTTCTAGCAGAAGAAATTGCAACCAAAAACAAAACTTTCCAAGATAATAACTTAATATCTACGGAATGTAAGGGTTCAAACGGAACCCCTTGAAGAACTGAAAGAACTAGATTTAGACTCCAGGGAGGAGTCAAAGGTCTGTAAACAGGCTTGATCCTAACCAGAGCCTGAACAAATGCTTGAACATCTGGCACAGCTGCCAGTCTTTTGTGAAGTAAAACAGATAAAGCAGAGATCTGTCCCTTCAGAGAACTTGCAGATAATCCTTTCTCCAAACCTTCTTGTAGAAAGGATAGAATCTTAGGAATTTTTATCTTGTTCCATGGGAATCCTTTAGATTCACACCAACAGATATATTTTTTCCATATTTTATGGTAAATTTTTCTAGTTACAGGCTTTCTAGCCTGAATCAGAGTATCTATTACAGAATCTGAAAACCCACGCTTTGATAAAATCAAGCGTTCAATCTCCAAGCCGTCAGTTGGAGGGAAACCAGATTCGGATGTTCGAATGGACCCTGAACAAGAAGGTCCTGTCTCAAAGGTAGCTTCCATGGTGGAGCCGATGACATATTCACCAGGTCTGCATACCAAGTCCTGCGTGGCCACGCAGGAGCTATCAAGATCACCGAGGCCCTCTCTTGATTGATCCTGGCTACCAGCCTGGGGATGAGAGGAAACGGTGGGAATACATAAGCTAGGTTGAAGGTCCAAGGTGCTACTAGTGCATCTACTAGGGTCGCCTTGGGATCCCTGGATCTGGACCCGTAGCAAGGAACCTTGAAGTTCTGACGAGACGCCATCAGATCCATGTCTGGAATGCCCCATAATTGAGTTATTTGGGCAAAGATTTCCGGATGGAGTTCCCACTCCCCCGGATGGAATGTCTGACGACTCAGAAAATCCGCTTCCCAATTTTCCACTCCTGGGATGTGGATCGCAGACAAGTGGCAGGAGTGATCCTCCGCCCATTGAATTATCTTGGTCACTTCTTTCATCGCCAGGGAAGTCCTTGTTCCCCCCTGATGATTGATATATGCAACGGTCGTCATGTTGTCTGACTGAAACCTTATGAATTTGGCCTTTGCTAGTTGAGGCCAAGCTCTGAGAGCATTGAATATCGCTCTCAGTTCCAGAATGTTTATCGGGAGAAGAGACTCTTCCCGAGACCATAGACCCTGAGCTTTCAGGGATTCCCAGACCGCGCCCCAGCCCACTAGGCTGGCGTCGGTCGTGACAATGACCCACTCTGGTCTGCGGAAGCTCATTCCCTGTGACAGATTGTCCAGGGTCAGCCACCAACGGAGTGAATCTCTGGTCTTTTGATCTACTTGAATCGTCGGAGACAAGTCTGTATAATCCCCATTCCACTGTCTGAGCATGCACAGTTGTAATGGTCTTAGATGAATTCGTGCAAAAGGAACTATGTCCATTGTTGCAACCATCAATCCTATTACTTCCATGCACTGCGCTATGGAAGGACGAGGAACAGAATGAAGTACTTGAACAGAGCTTAGAAGTTTTGATTTTCTGACCTCTGTCAGAAAAATCCTCATTTCTAAGGAATCTATTATTGTTCCCAAGAAGGGAACTCTTGTTGACGGGGACAGAGAACTTCTTTCTTTGTTCACCTTCCATCCGTGAGATCTGAGAAAGGCTAGGACGATGTCCGTATGAGCCTTTGCTTTTGACAGGGACGACGCTTGAATCAGGATGTTGTCCAAGTAAGGTACTACTGCAATGCCCCTTGGTCTTAGAACCGCTAGAAGGGACCCTAGTACCTTTGTGAAAATCCTTGGAGCAGTGGCTAATCCAAATGGAAGTGCCATAAACTGGTAATGCTTGTCCAGAAAAGCGAACCTTAGGAACTGATGATGTTCCTTGTGGATAGGAATATGTAGGTACGCATCCTTTAAATCCACGGTAGTCATAAATTGATTTTCCTGGATAGTAGGTAGGATTGTTCGAATAGTTTCCATTTTGAACGATGGTACCCTGAGAAATTTGTTTAGGATCTTTAGATCCAAAATTGGTCTGAATGTTCCCTCTTTTTTGGGAACTATGAACAGATTGGAATAAAATCCCATTCCTTGTTCTCTTATTGGAACTGGATGTATCACTCCCATCTTTAACAGGTCTTCTACACAATGTAAGAATGCCTGTCTCTTTATTTGGTTTGAAGATAATTGAGACCTGTGGAACCTTCCCCTTGGGGGTAGTTCCTTGAATTCCAGGAGATAACCTTGAGAAACTATTTCTAGCGCCCAAGGATCCTGAACATCTCTTGCCCAAGCCTGAGCAAAGAGAGAAAGTCTGCCCCTCACTAGATCCGGTCCCAGATCGGGGGCTATCCCTTCATGCTGTTTTGGTAGCAGTGGTAGGCTTCTTGGCCTGCTTACCCTTGTTCCAGCCTTGCATTGGTTTCCAGGCTGGTTTGGGTTGTGAAGTATTACCCTCTTGCTTAGAGGATACAGAATTAGAGACTGGTCCGTTTCTGCGAAAGGGACGAAAATTAGGCTTATTATTAGCCTTAAAAGACCTATCCTGTGGGAGGGCGTGGCCCTTTCCCCCAGTGATGTCTGAAATAATCTCTTTCAAATCAGGTCCAAATAATGTTTTACCTTTGAAAGGAATGTTAAGCAATTTTGTCTTGGAAGACACATCCGCTGACCAAGACTTTAGCCAAAGCACTCTGCGCGCCACGACAGCAAACCCTGAATTTTTCGCCGCTAATCTAGCTAATTGCAAAGCGGCATCTAAAACAAAAGAGTTAGCCAATTTAAGTGCTTGAACTCTGTCCATAACCTCCTCATACGAAGATTCTTTACTGAGCGATTTTTCTAGTTCCTCGAACCAGAAACACACTGCCGTAGTGACAGGAACAATGCATGAAATTGGTTGTAGAAGGTAACCTTGCTGTACAAAAATCTTTTTAAGCAAACCCTCTAATTTCTTATCCATAGGATCTTAGAAAGCACAACTATCTTCGATAGGAATAGTAGTGCGTTTGTTTAGAGTAGAAACCGCCCCCTCGACCTTGGGGACTGTCTGCCATAAGTCCTTTCTGGGGTCGACTATAGGAAATAATTTCTTAAATATAGGGGGGGGAACAAAAGGTATGCCGGGCCTTTCCCACTCTTTATTTACTATGTCCGCCACCCGCTTGGGTATAGGAAAAGCGTCGGGGGGCACCGGAACCTCTAGGAACTTGTCCATCTTACATAATTTCTCTGGAATGACCAAATTGTCACAATCATCCAGAGTAGACAACACCTCCTTAAGCAGTGCGCGGAGATGTTCTAATTTAAATTTAAATGTCACAACATCAGGTTCAGCTTGATGAGAAATTTTTCCTGAATCTGAAATTTCTCCATCAGACAAAACCTCCCTCATGGCCCCTTGAGATTGGTGTGAGGGTATGTCAGAACAGTTATCATCAGCGTCCTCTTGCTCTTCAGTGTTTAAAACAGAGCAATCGCGCTTTCTCTGATAAGTAGGCATTTTGGATAAAAGATTTGCTATGGAGTTATCCATTACAGCTGTTAATTGTTGCATGGTAATTAAGTATTGGCGCACTAGATGTACTAGGGGCCTCCTGTGTGGGCATAACTGGTGTAGACACAGTAGGGGATGATGTAGTATCATGTTTACTCCCCTCATTTGAGGAATCATCTTGGGCAATATCATTATCTGTTGCATTACTGTCCTTACTTTGTTTGGACACTATGGCACAATTATCACATAAATTTAAATGGGGAGACACATTGGCTTTCATACATATAGAACATAGCTTATCTGATGGTACAGACATGTTAAACAGGCTTATACTTGTCAACAAAGCACAAAAAACGTTTTAAAATAAAACTGTTACTGTCACTTTAAATTTCAAACTGAAAACACTTTATTACTGAATATGTGAAAAAGTATGAAGGAGCTTTAACCCTTAAATTAACGGAACCGGAGCCGTTTTTACATTTAACCCCTATACAGTCCCAGAATGAGGCTCTGTCTATAACTAGAAAGGCCCCCATCTGAAAAAGGTGTCCAACACAGTGCCTGCCGTTTTTCTAAACGTTCCCCAAGATTATAATACCAATAATTAGTTAGAATCTGCATAATATGCCTAGTAAAGCAATTGTTTTAGCCCAGAAAAATGTCTACCAGTTTTTAAGCCCTTTTTGAAGCCCTTTATTCTTTTATGTTTAACTAAGAAAATGGCTTACCGGTCCCCATGAGGGGAAATGACAGCCTTCCAGCATTACATGGTCTTGTTAGAAATATGGCTAGTCATACCTTAAGCAGAAAAGACTGCTAACTGTTTCCCCCAACTGAAGTTACTTCATCTCAACAGTCCTGTGTGGAAACAGCAATTGATTTTAGTTACTGTCTGCTAAAAATCATCTTCCTCTTACAAACAGAAATCTTCATCCTTTTCTGTTTCAGAGTAAATAGTACATACCAGCACTATTTTAAAATAACAAACACTTGATAGAAGAATAAAAACTACATTAAAACACCAAAAAACTCTTAACCATCTCCGTGGAGATGTTGCCTGTGCAACGGCAAAGAGAATGACTGGGGTGGGCGGAGCCTAGGAGGGATCATGTGACCAGCTTTGCTGGGACTCTTTGCCATTTCCTGTTGGGGAAGAGAATATCCCACAAGAAAGGATGACGCCGTGGACCGGACACACCAATGTTGGAGAAAGAGAGAAACATTTGGGTTCAGTGTCCATTTAAGTGATGCACAAAAACTAATAAACATTTATTTGTGTATGTCACAGCGAGGAAGCATATGGTATAAAATGTAAGCACCCAATGTATAAATAATAGATGCAAATCTGGTGTTGGGAATTAAACCACTGCTGAAACTACAATTAATCTTTGTTCGTATTAAATATGGCATTTTAGAGACAATATCATTTCAGTTTGATTACCTCACTGGTTTTGCATATGCTCTCCAAAGCTGATCCACATGCTTTTCCAGGTAAAGCATTCCATGGAATAATACCTGCAGAGGCAAAAATATGATCATTTGAATCTCTTACAAGCATTACTCACTGCATCTTACTTCCTCCCTTTCTCCACCCACTTGCCATCTGTGTTCCTTTGCATGCGCCTACGCAAAATGCTATTGATTTGAAGATTGGCAAGACTGCATTTTGAATAACACACCTAATGTGCCAGACTATGTACGTTCACTGACAGCTTGTAGCCCAGAAAGCTTAGCTATACACATCTGTACACATTGTAAGCAGCACTTATATTCAAAAAAGCAATAGTTCTTTCTACCAAATATTTAGCAGGAAGTGCACAGTTATGTAAAACATACAAACAGAAGAATCATTTTCAGTCTGCTTAACTGGAACGATATATTTAAAGTGATTGTAAAGTTTAATGAATAAGTGCCCGGTAACTAAAAATAATATTAAAAACAGTGGCACTTTCATTCATTAATTTTATAACGCTTTTTTTAAAATAACTTTGCGTTATGGTAAACATAACGCCAATCCTCCACCCGCAGCTCCTGCTTTCATTAGTATATTGATAACGAATCCGACTTCCTCCAATCGTTGTGTGCCCCCTTTTGCGTCCAGCTCGTGAGGCAACGCAAAGATTGGAGGAAGCCAGATCGTAATTGATATGCTAATGAAAGCAGGAGCTGCAGGTGAAGGATCAGCGTTATACTTACCATGACGTAAAAGTATTTAAAAAAAATAATAATTTGTAAAGTTTAATGAATGAAAGTGCCCCTGTTTTTAAGATTACTTTTAGTTTCCGGGCACTTATTCATTAAACTTTACAATCACTTTAACTTACAGTAAATAAAAATTGTCAAATAACTATCAATTGCGACTAAAACTGTCAAAAGCAACTCATAATGATATCTGGCTTTGCGGTAGATTACATGTGGAACGCAAAAATATCATTTGAGCACGACCCATGCCCCTTCTCTTTTTTGCAATCATATTATTATTAAAGAGACATTCCGGTCAAAATGTAAACGATCATGGATGAATTACATTGTTAAATATAACTTTTACTAGAAGCATTTTTGCCTATACATGTATATTGCAAATATGTTTCAACTATTTTAATCTAAGCATTTTCCTCTGCATGTGAAGCATAGCTAGATATTCTCAGTGATCCAGCATTTTAAATAATGCAGCTGCTCAGAGCACCAGTGGGACTTGTATCATGTCAGTAATTAACAAATTGAGTCATTGCCAGATGGTACAAGTAACTTAGGCTCTCTGGGCAAGTGCTTTGTTTAAAATGCTGGTGCACAGTGCATACACTTTAAAAACAGCTACAGCTTTTATTATAAGCATTTTTGCAAATACATGACTAATACAAACATGCTTGTATTCAAAACTGAAATGTATCCATGTGGATTCCAATTTAGGTTGGAATATCTCTTTAAGTCCAAAGTAAATTTCTGTGCTTGGGTGATAATCTAGGGCACGCTACAGCTTCATGTCAAATAGGGCACTTCTATGGGGACGTGCAATAAAGTTCATGTCGTATATCGCTTCTTAGCTAAGCTGAGGGTGCACAAAATAGTGGGGTACTTCAGGTTGCTCTGTGCAATATTATTAGCAATAATGTTTTTACTTCAGGTCTTAAAAAGCACTAAAATTTAACTCACCTCTTGTAATATGAGCACAGTGAGCAAGCTAATAATGGTTGTTAAAATATTTAACCATCAGCAAAAGATAACGTAGCTTGCGTCAGTGATTGCAATCCACTTGTAATCTAGCTAAAATATTTCATTATACATAGTAAAAATACCTTGTACTCTATTTTAATTTATTTTGCCCCATTCTCCTGTAATTCAGTTGTTTCTTTTCCAGTTCCCATGAGAGGTTGAAGAACAAACTGCAGACTTTAGCAGCCATATTCTTTTCTACATTGTGAACAGTGATTGTTTGATCAGTGCAATCTCCTGAAATGTCCCTAACTGGCTACAGCAGAGGAGGTAAGATATACAATAGCCAAGAGACCTTTCAAAAGTATGTCTATGGACTGCAAAACAAGGCAAATGTCTATGATAAAAGACAGTTTATGTTTGATGACACTTTAACAGTAGAGGGCAGGTTACCTTTAAAATACAGCCAAGTAGTTTTGCGGTATCAGCCGGTTAGTATAGCACTAAGCATAGTTTCACATCCCAGTGTCAACCATGACACCAAGGGCCAGTAGGAGTTATTTTACTGTTAAAGCAATACACTATGCTTTTCACTTGCTGTATTACATTTCTACCTCACATACAGACCATCACAGGACTAAATACATAATAATTCAAGTATATATTATTATTATCAATAAAATAAACCACATACCATACTGCCTGATGTCCACACATATCTGGTCTGGTGAAGTAGTCATATTTATAGGCAATGATTTAAGAACTTCACAAGATGACCACATGTTGTAAAACATGAATACTGGAACAGCAGAAAAGCCAAAGACACCAAGCCAGGCAACTCCAAGGACATAGGTAAGAAATACAAACTGGAAATTAAGAAAAGGAGACATTGTTAACATAAGGACACTATAGGACTAAATCCACAAGCTCATTAAAAGGACATTACACACCTCCTCCTTTTATAGAAAAATTGTGCCATTTATTCTGTAACCTGCAAATGCTGTAAAACCAAGGAGATGGTTGAGGTAATTTGCTGCATTTTGAAAATGTAGGATTACAGATTCTCCATTTTA
Source organism: Bombina bombina (assembly GCF_027579735.1). Lineage (NCBI taxonomy): Eukaryota > Metazoa > Chordata > Amphibia > Anura > Bombinatoridae > Bombina > Bombina bombina. The sequence goes on along the minus strand of NC_069501.1, from coordinate 739,966,735 downwards.
GCCTCTCTAAGGAGCTTGGGACAAAGCACATTTTTTAAACAAAAGCAAGATGTGTTTAAAGGGACATTAAAGGGGCTAAATCTATTTTATATGTGTAGTATTGAGGGTATTCCCTGCCTCCCTCTAGTCATGGGTGTCGCCATATTGAAATATGTCTTCCACTACATTCCAGCGCTGATGAGTTTGCACATGTGAAGCCTCCCCTTCATATACCTGCAGTGTAACATAGGTTTCATAATGGCAGCGCCCGTGATTAGAGGGAGGTGCATTAAATGTATTTAGTGTCCCTTTAAAGTAAGTAAAGTGAGTTACTTGCGAGCAAAAAACACTTTATGAATATTTGTAAACTAAATCAGTCAATACTTATTAATTCAATCCTGTTAAAGTGGGAATTTACTGAAATGTATTGAAATCTCAGCATATTCACAACCTTAAAAATTTGTAATCCCTGTATTACAAGATATATATACAAATTTGTTTCACAAAACACTCATCTAATGTCATACTCTTTTACTGGTGGGTATAGATAATCATGACTTCTTTGGGTAGGTAGAATCTCACAATAACCCTATATATACCTCTATACTACATATTGCACCACAGGGAGTCAGGTAGTGGGGGCCATAGCTATAGAAGAATGACACTGGATGTTAGCATCAGAATCAAACTGTACTGAGCAACAACACCTCATTACCTCCTGAAGCCATATGGCCCCAACATGCAGGCCTCTGGCATACAAGAGAAGATTTAGTCCTAGGAGCCTAGGAACTGTAGAATTATTCGGGTATCCTCCTTTGCATGGTATCCCCAGGACAATGTGTACAATTTAGCAGCAAGTAAGGTGTGAGCAACTGGTGTTCCAGAGAATTGCCAAACTGGAATTTTACACCCATTGTCCTTATGTAGCCTATGGTCCAGTCCAGCTCCAGATACCATGTCATTGTTCACTATTTTGGTAATGATTGGAGATATATTGGTCAGTGTGCAACTAGATACTTGGTTGGGTATTTTTTTTTTTTAATGAGTGTTTATTCAGCAACATGTGCTGCTAACTATGCAAGTTTATTGCAGTGTTCCCTGTGCTATATAGGGGTCGATTTATTGGCTCGCCGCAAACAGGCGTTAAGAAGCAGCGGTCTTAAGACCACTGCTCCTTAACTCATCCGCCACCTCTGAGGTGGCGGACTGCAATCATCCCGATCAGATACAATCGTAATGATTATTGACACCCCCTGCTAGCGTATGCTGTCTGCATTTAGCGATGCAGGGCGGACATGATTCGCTATAGCCGGAGTATGATAAATCTTCTCCAATAGTGTTTTGGTGTGACGTTATGCTTACTTCTCTCTGTGCTATAGTGTTTTGGTGTGACGTTATGCTTACTTCTCTCTGTGCTATAGTGTTTTGCTGTGACGTTATGCTTACTTCTCTCTGTGCTATAGTGTTTTGGTGTGACGTTATGCTTACTTCTCTCTGTGCTATAGTGTTTTGGTGTGACGTTATGCTTACTTCTCTCTGTGCTATAGTGTTTTGGTGTGACGTTATGCTTACTTCTCTCTGTGCTATAGTGTTTTGGTGTGACGTTATGCTTACTTCTCTCTGTGCTATACTGTTTTGGTGTGACGTTATGCTTACTTCTCTCTGTGTTATAGTGTGACGTTATGCTTTCTTCTCTCTGTGTAATAGTGTTTTGGTGTGACGTTATGCTTACTTCTTTCTGTGCTATAGTGTTTTGGTGTGACGTTATGCTTACTTCTCTCTGTGCTATAGTGTTTTGGTGTGACGTTATGCTTACTTCTCTCTGTGCTATAGTGTTTTGGTGTGACGTTATGCTTACTTCTCTCTGTGCTATAGTGTTTTGGTGTGACGTTATGCTTACTTCTCTCTGTGCTATAGTGTTTTGGTGTGACGTTATGCTTACTTCTTTCTGTGCTATAGTGTTTTGGTGTGACGTTATGCTTACTTCTCTCTGTGCTATAGTGTTTTGGTGTGACGTTATGCTTTCTTCTCTCTGTGTAATAGTGTTTTGGTGTGACGTTATGCTTTCTTCTCTCTGTGTTATAGTGTTTTGGTGTGACGTTATGCTTTCTTCTCTCTGTGTAATAGTGTTTTGCTGTGACGTTATGCTTACTTCTCTCTGTGCTATAGTGTTTTGGTGTAACGTTATGCTTACTTCTTTCTGTGCTATAGTGTTTTGGTGTGACGTTATGCTTACTTCTCTCTGTGGCATAGTGTTTTGGTGTGACATTATGCTTACTTCTCTCTGTGCATAGAGTAGATGTTTATGGAGTCAGCAATACTGGTATGCGTTCAGATAAATGCAGTTTGCCTAGAACTATGTATTGTGGTTTCTTTGTGGACACTAATGAGTCAATAAACATGATGTAATTTCATGTGAAATGGTTAATTATAAATATGATAAATATGTACTTCATTTGTTTTATTGTTTTTCACTAATAACACAGATTTCCAATAAATTATTTAAAAGATATGCATACGTACATATGACCTTATGTGTGTATGTTGCAATATACTTTCATTATTATTTTTTCCTGTAAATTAACTCTAAAAATTGTGGGGGGTTTTGTTAAAGTAATGGGTGCTGCTATGTTTTCGCCTTATCTATTTCTCTTGCTGAGTACAATTAGGGACAGGTATAAAACAGGCACTACAAGACACTGTGCAAACAAGGCTGCACGTGTGAAAGGATTGTTTAATTATCTGGAAGGGTTTCCACACAGCCTTGTTTGCACAAAATCTTTAATTGCCTGTTTTATAATGTGTTGCTAGTTGTCCTCAGTAGGACAGATAGATAAAGGAAAAACTTAAGTTAAAACATGGCTGCACACATTGCTTTATAGAAAGTAAAGTACTTAGAATAACTAAACATTTTCATTTATATCTTCAATATTTAAGCAACTAATATAATTGTAATAATGCATCTATAGCATTTATTATTCTAAGGCTTATCCTTGCTTTAAATTCATCATATCTAGCAAGTATTTACTGCTTAATATCACTTTAAACATCTTGGCTTTCTTTATTAAAAGGCCACTGATACAATAGAAACATAGAAGGCTAGAATTTGACAGTAGATAAGAACCAAAAAGGCCCATCAAGTCTACCCATATTACGTTACTTTTTCTTTAGGATAGCCTTATGAATGTCCCAGGCATTTTTGAATTCATTTACAGTCTTTGTGTTTACCACCTCAAATGGAAGTTTATTCCATGAATCTACCACCCTTACTGTAAAAAACACTACTCATTTCTACAGAGAAGCAGGCTGACACCTCTTATAAATAATTGTCATTCTTTTTTGGTGACTTTTCTTCCACCAATTAGAAGCAGAATATTAATGTAATCTGTATGTGATAGTTACCAAACTGAGGCTGGTTAAGGCAGTTCTCCTTTTTTTGGTTCTAAAGAAAGATGTAATGAGCAGCTATAATCTGAATGCTTTGTAGTAAGCACTTTCTCAGACCTAAGCAGAGAGCCTTTTGTCGCCCCACCATGCATTATTCTTATTGGTAGCTTATGGACCATCATTATTGAATGTCATTACAAGAGAAGACCATATTTATATTTACTCTAGTTAATTGTATTCATTCTTTAATAAAGCAGAATATAACCAACTTAGGCGGTGAAGAAACTTAGGTATCAGAACTACTTATCATAGCCACTTTGAGATATTGATTTTATTAATTTTGCCAAATACAGAGTTTAGTCATTAGTTCTTTGGAAGTTCACTGAAATTCTAAGTCTCTGCTCTTTTAGGTTTGTTCCACTCTGAGGACTAACTTAAAACCAGAATCTGCACCGATACTCCTTATGTATATCACCTACAATAATACAGAAATAAAGAAAAGACAGCAAGAATATGAAGCAAATATAAAGAATACAAAACAAATATAAAGGATATGAAACAAATATAAAAATACAGGTTGCAGTTCTGTTTATGTCAAGTGACCAAACAAAAAAGGGTCCTAACAATTCAGTTTCTCACCATGCCACTGATACATCTTCCACAAGCAGTGGTTTTGAATTCACTGTGCATTTCCTTTACAGCACTTGTTGTGTAGAAGCCTTCAGCCAATAGAATGATTCCATACAAGAAGAAGAAGGATGCAATTCCATAGATAACATACTGCATTAACTGTATTCTACAAATGAAACAAAGAATTTGACTAGTCAGTTTGTTAACAAAGAATTTAAGCAGGTTCATTCCCTTTTCATAATGTATAATTCAGATGTGCAGAATGATGTTGAATTTATGATAACAAGAAAAACAGTTCCCTACATGTGGATCATGCATAATCAAGATCAAGTATGAATTGCTGGTCACTGTGTAATTAATCTATTTGAGATTAAAAGAAAAACAAACAAAACAAACTTTGTGTGAATTGACCTGGTCATCCTGTTTTCACTTCAAAGAGGTAATCTTGGAACTTCAATGCTGTCTTTTGGCTGTAATAGTACAGCTATGGTCTCACCAAGTGCATCAATGTTGTGGTTGACGTTGCTGCAGGGTGTGCATCTGGCATCCAAGGGATTAACTGCAATGCCCAGACCTAACCACAATGTAACTAACCATTTGCCTAGAGATGAGTAATCACTGATATTTCTTAAGCATGATACAATGGGTGGGGATATTTATTTGTGTTTGGTATGGTGTTGGGGTGGTTCGGTAAGGGGTCCCAAAATATCTAGAGACTGCTCTGATTAAAGACTCATGGATTTGAGTAAAATTGTACTTTGCTTCATGCTCCCTAGTGGTAAATTGCACAATATGTAAGCTAGGTTTACAAAATTATCCAAAATTGCCTAAACCAGCCATTTGATGTAAAGAATTTGCTTTGTGGCCTCCTAGTGAGTGTTAAGAAAAGCTTATTTTTTATTTATTTTTTACACAAAAGCACAAAGTGGTTAATGTCTTTTTTAAAATCTGTATTGTCATTTCACAATTGACTGTGCCAAAGACCTTAAAATTTGCTTTCCATAAAGTAAACATTGTCACTATACAACGTGCCTTCAAGCCTGGAAGAACCTGCTTCTTCTAAATCAACTGTTTCCAACCTTTTCACATGAGGGCCCCATTGGAAGATTTTCCCTTACTTGAAGGTCCAGTGAGGGCACAGTTTGGAAATGTAACTAATCCAGACAAAGACTGCATGCTGTGTATTTATACAAAAAGTGTTGAAAGTGGCGGCGTTGTGTCACCTCCAGGGAACCAAGCTGCCTACGTCCTCTGAGTCAACCTTGTTGCTTTCACCTCCAAAATAAAAGAGCTCACAATAGTGTAGCAGATTTCAGACAATGTGGTAGGCACACAGACTCACGAGATTGCAGTTAAAATAGGCCTTTTATTAAAATCATCACAAAGGTGTCTTCAGGTGCAGCTTCAGGTTTTATTTAAAATGCATCTCAACGCGTTTAGGCTAAAAGAAGCCTTTATCAAGAGCATAAAGGTAAAACAATTTCTGGAACAAATTGTGAGCTCTTTTATTTTGGAGGTGAAAGCAACAAGGTTGACTCAGAGGACGTGGGCAACTTGGTTCCCTGGAGGTGACACAGCGCCGCCACTTTCAACACTTTCTGCTTCTATACACGGTTTGGGAGAACCGGGGCTGGCAGCGAGCACCTGAAGGGAAGTGCTAACATTGCTTCATACTTTATCCTTTCTAATACACTTTGTTTGTGTATTTATACAAGCTTAGTTCTTTGGCAAAGGATATGCCGCAGTTTGATACGCACAATGTCTGCATTGAAATGTGGTGCAGAGAGGCATCTCCATGCAAACACACATTACAGGGGTCTCAGAGACTGGGCCTGCACCTCTAGGGGTCTATCCGGCCTGGCAATTGATTGTGGCACTGCTACAGGGTGTTTGGTAGGATCTGGGCAACATCTTCATCATGTCTGGCACTTTTGTGTGCCCCCAGTGAAAAATGTCTCACAGTTTAAGGAAAGTGCATTGATCTGCCTTTAAAATATGGAAGCTAAGTTTCCAAGATAGCTGTCACCATGTTACTGTACATAAACACCTGCCACCGTATTTGTACCACCATTCCATTAAAACTTTTACATCTGTATGCACTCAGCAAATATTACATTTGTGCCAAAAACCCACACAGGTTAGAAGTAATCTTAACCATCAAGCATGGCTAGCTTTAAAATGACTTAAGAGTGACACATCCACTGATAAAGGTGGCGGGGCCATAGTTATTCTGGATTCAGATAATTATGACAAGAAATTAATGGGACAATTGAATAATGTTTATAAATATAAATCTTTGCCAGGTAATCCTACCATGAATTATAAACATTCACTGGATAATATGTATATATAACAATGGGCTTATAATCAAGGATATTTTGCTGGTTAAAAACTGGATTCTGATCAATAAAAGATCCACCTTTACCATTTTTTTTAGTCACCACCTCCTAGAATGGTTTAGAGACATGGAAGAAGCTTACGCAACCTACTGGTAAATAATTAATCCGTTATTAATTCCAGTAATTGGTTGTCGATACCTAAAAAAAGAATGCTACAGGTTGGCAACTGTGTCACATGCAATACTCTTATTAGCGGAGCTACTTTTCATCGCCCCATTCTTTAAAAATATATCATATCCAACATAGATTAACCTGCACTTCAGACTATACGGTCTATCTTATCATCTGTCCATGTGTTTTGTACTACATTGGAAAGGCGAGTACACCCTTTTAGGAGAGACTTGCTAACCATAAAAACAGAATTTATGTTTACCTGATAAATTACTTTCTCCAACGGTGTGTCCGGTCCACGGCGTCATCCTTACTTGTGGGATATTCTCTTCCCCAACAGGAAATGGCAAAGAGCCCAGCAAAGCTGGTCACATGATCCCTCCTAGGCTCCGCCTACCCCAGTCATTCGACCGACGTTAAGGAGGAATATTTGCATAGGAGAAACCATATGATACCGTGGTGACTGTAGTTAAAGAAAATAAATTATCAGACCTGATTAAAAAACCAGGGCGGGCCGTGGACCGGACACACCGTTGGAGAAAGTAATTTATCAGGTAAACATAAATTCTGTTTTCTCCAACATAGGTGTGTCCGGTCCACGGCGTCATCCTTACTTGTGGGAACCAATACCAAAGCTTTAGGACACGGATGAAGGGAGGGAGCAAATCAGGTCACCTAAATGGAAGGCACCACGGCTTGCAAAACCTTTCTCCCAAAAATAGCCTCAGAAGAAGCAAAAGTATCAAACTTGTAAAATTTGGTAAAAGTGTGCAGTGAAGACCAAGTCGCTGCCCTACATATCTGATCAACAGAAGCCTCGTTCTTGAAGGCCCATGTGGAAGCCACAGCCCTAGTGGAATGAGCTGTGATTCTTTCAGGAGGCTGCCGTCCGGCAGTCTCGTAAGCCAATCTGATGATGCTTTTAATCCAAAAAGAGAGAGAGGTAGAAGTTGCTTTTTGACCTCTCCTTTTACCGGAATAAACAACAAACAAGGAAGATGTTTGTCTAAAATCCTTTGTAGCATCTAAATAGAATTTTAGAGCGCGAACAACATCCAAATTGTGCAACAAACGTTCCTTCTTCGAAACTGGTTTCGGACACAAAGAAGGCACGACTATCTCCTGGTTAATGTTTTTGTTAGAAACAACTTTTGGAAGAAAACCAGGTTTAGTACGTAAAACCACCTTATCTGCATGGAACACCAGATAAGGAGGAGAACACTGCAGAGCAGATAATTCTGAAACTCTTCTAGCAGAAGAAATTGCAACCAAAAACAAAACTTTCCAAGATAATAACTTAATATCAACGGAATGTAAGGGTTCAAACGGAACCCCCTGAAGAACTGAAAGAACTAAGTTGAGACTCCAAGGAGGAGTCAAAGGTTTGTAAACAGGCTTGATTCTAACCAGAGCCTGAACAAAGGCTTGAACATCTGGCACAGCTGCCAGTTTTTTGTGAAGTAACACAGACAAGGCAGAAATCTGTCCCTTCAAGGAACTTGCAGATAATCCTTTCTCCAATCCTTCTTGAAGAAAGGATAGAATCTTAGGAATCTTTACCTTGTCCCAAGGGAATCCTTTAGATTCACACCAACAGATATATTTTTTCCATATTTTGTGGTAAATTTTTCTAGTTACAGGCTTTCTGGCCTGAACAAGAGTATCAATAACAGAATCTGAGAACCCTCGTTTTGATAAGATCAAGCGTTCAATCTCCAAGCAGTCAGCTGGAGTGAGACCAGATTCGGATGTTCGAACGGACCTTGAACAAGAAGGTCTCATCTCAAAGGTAGCTTCCATGGTGGAGCCGATGACATATTCACCAGATCTGCATACCAAGTCCTGCGTGGCCACGCAGGAGCTATCAAGATCACCGACGCCCTCTCCTGATTGATCCTGGCTACCAGCCTGGGGATGAGAGGAAACGGCGGGAATACATAAGCTAGTTTGAAGGTCCAAGGTGCTACTAGTGCATCTACTAGAGTCGCCTTGGGATCCCTGGATCTGGACCCGTAGCAAGGAACCTTGAAGTTCTGACGAGAGGCCATCAGATCCATGTCTGGAATGCCCCACAGTTGAGTAACTTGGGCAAAGATTTCCGGATGGAGTTCCCACTCCCCCGGATGTAATGTCTGACGACTCAGAAAATCCGCTTCCCAATTTTCCACTCCTGGGATGTGGATTGCAGACAGGTGGCAGGAGTGAGTCTCCGCCCATTGAATGATTTTGGTCACTTCTTCCATCGCCAGGGAACTCCTTGTTCCCCCCTGATGGTTGATGTACGCAACAGTCGTCATGTTGTCTGATTGAAACCGTATGAACTTGGCCTTTGCTAGCTGAGGCCAAGCCTTGAGAGCATTGAATATCGCTCTCAGTTCCAGAATATTTATCGGTAGAAGAGATTCTTCCCGAGACCAAAGACCCTGAGCTTTCAGGGATCCCCAGACCGCGCCCCAGCCCATCAGACTGGCGTCGGTCGTGACAATGACCCACTCTGGTCTGCGGAAGGTCATCCCTTGTGACAGGTTGTCCAGGGACAGCCACCAACGGAGTGAGTCTCTGGTCCTCTGATTTACTTGTATCTTCGGAGACAAGTCTGTATAGTCCCCATTCCACTGACTGAGCATGCACAGTTGTAATGGTCTTAGATGAATGCGCGCAAAAGGAACTATGTCCATTGCCGCTACCATCAAACCTATTACTTCCATGCACTGCGCTATGGAAGGAAGAGGAACGGAATGAAGTGTTTGACAAGAGTTTAGAAGTTTTGTTTTTCTGGCCTCTGTCAGAAAAATCCTCATTTCTAAGGAGTCTATTATTGTTCCCAAGAAGGGAACCCTTGTCGACGGAGATAGAGAACTCTTTTCCACGTTCACTTTCCATCCGTGAGATCTGAGAAAGGCCAGGACTATGTCCGTGTGAGCCTTTGCTTGAGGAAGGGACGACGCTTGAATCAGAATGTCGTCCAAGTAAGGTACTACTGCAATGCCCCTTGGTCTTAGCACGGCTAGAAGGGACCCTAGTACCTTTGTGAAAATCCTTGGAGCAGTGGCTAATCCGAAAGGAAGCTCCACGAACTGGTAATGCTTGTCCAGGAATGCGAACCTTAGGAACCGATGATGTTCCTTGTGGATAGGAATATGTAGATACGCATCCTTTAAATCCACCGTGGTCATGAATTGACCTTCCTGGATGGAAGGAAGAATTGTTCGAATGGTTTCCATTTTGAACGATGGAACCTTGAGAAACTTGTTTAAGATCTTGAGATCTAAGATTGGTCTGAACGTTCCCTCTTTTTTGGGAACTATGAACAGATTGGAGTAGAACCCCATCCCTTGTTCTCCTAATGGAACAGGATGAATCACTCCCATTTTTAACAGGTCTTCTACACAATGTAAGAATGCCTGTCTCTTTATGTGGTCTGAAGACAATTGAGACCTGTGGAACCTCCCCCTTGGGGGAAGCCCCTTGAATTCCAGAAGATAACCTTGGGACACTATTTCCAGTGCCCAAGGATCCAGAACATCTCTTGCCCAAGCCTGAGCGAAGAGAGAGAGTCTGCCCCCCACCAGATCCGGTCCCGGATCGGGGGCCAACATTTCATGCTGTCTTGGTAGCAGTGGCAGGTTTCTTGGCCTGCTTTCCCTTGTTCCAGCCTTGCATTGGTCTCCAGGCTGGCTTGGCTTGAGAAGTATTACCCTCTTGCTTACAGGACGTAGCACTTGGGGCTGGTCCGTTTCTACGAAAGGGACGAAAATTAGGTTTATTTTTGGCCTTGAAAGACCTATCCTGAGGAAGGGCGTGGCCCTTACCCCCAGTGATATCAGAGATAATCTCTTTCAAGTCAGGGCCAAACAGCGTTTTCCCCTTGAAAGGAATGTTAAGGAGTTTGTTCTTGGAAGACGCATCCGCTGACCAAGATTTCAACCAAAGCGCTCTACGCGCCACAATAGCAAACCCAGAATTCTTCGCCGCTAACCTAGCCAATTGCAAAGTGGCGTCTAGGGTGAAAGAATTAGCCAATTTGAGAGCACTGATTCTGTCCATAATCTCCTCATAAGGAGGAGAATCACTATCGATCGCCTTTACTAGCTCATCGAACCAGAAACACGCGGCTGTAGTGACAGGGACAATGCATGAAATTGGTTGTAGAAGGTAACCTTGCTGAACAAACATCTTTTTAAGCAAACCTTCTAATTTTTTATCCATAGGATCTTTGAAAGCACAACTATCTTCTATGGGTATAGTGGTGCGTTTGTTTAAAGTAGAAACCGCTCCCTCGACCTTGGGGACAGTCTGCCATAAGTCCTTTCTAGGGTCGACCATAGGAAACAATTTTTTAAATATGGGGGGAGGGACGAAAGGTATACCGGGCCTTTCCCATTCTTTATTTACAATGTCCGCCACCCGCTTGGGTATAGGAAAAGCTTCTGGGAGCCCCGGGACCTCTAAGAACTTGTCCATTTTACATAGTTTCTCTGGGATGATCAAATTCTCACAATCATCCAGAGTGGATAATACCTCCTTAAGCAGAGCGCGGAGATGTTCCAACTTAAATTTAAATGTAATCACATCGGGTTCAGCTTGTTGAGAAATTTTCCCTGAATCTGAAATTTCTCCCTCAGACAAAACCTCCCTGGCCCCCTCAGACTGGTGTAGGGGCATTTCAGAACCATTATCATCAGCGTCCTCATGCTCTTCAGTATCTAAAACAGAGCAGTCGCGCTTACGCTGATAAGTGGGCATTTTGGCTAAAATGTTTTTGATAGAATTATCCATTACAGCCGTTAATTGTTGCATAGTAAGGAGTATTGGCGCGCTAGATGTACTAGGGGCCTCCTGAGTGGGCAAGACTCGTGTAGACGAAGGAGGGAATGATGCAGTACCATGCTTACTCGCCTCACTTGAGGAATCATCTTGGGCATCATTTTCAGTGTCACATAAATCACATTTATTTAAATGAGAAGGAACCTTGGCTTCCCCACATTCAGAACACAGTCTATCTGGTAGTTCAGACATGTTAAACAGGCATAAACTTGATAACAAAATACAAAAAACGTTTTAAAATAAAACCGTTACTGTCACTTTAAATTTTAAACTGAACACACTTTATTACTGCAATTGCGAAAAAGTATGAAGGAATTGTTCAAAATTCACCAAATTTTCACCACAGTGTCTTAAAGCCTTAAAAGTATTGCACACCAAATTTGGAAGCTTTAACCCTTAAAATAACGGAACCGGAGCCGTTTTTAACTTTAACCCCTTTACAGTCCCTGGTATCTGCTTTGCTGAGACCCAACCAAGCCCAAAGGGGAATACGATACCAAATGACGCCTTCAGAAAGTCTTTTCTATGTATCAGAGCTCCTCACACATGCGACTGCATGTCATGCTTCTCAAAAACAAGTGCGCAATACCGGCGCGAAAATGAGGCTCTGCCTATGATTAGGGAAAGCCCCTAGAGAATAAGGTGTCTAAAACAGTGCCTGCCGATATTATTTAACAAAAATACCCAGATTAAATGATTCCTCAAGGCTAAATATGTGTAATATATGAATCGATTTAGCCCAGAAAATGTCTACAGTCTTAATAAGCCCTTGTGAAGCCCTTATTTACTGTCTGAATAAAAATGGCTTACCGGATCCCATAGGGAAAATGACAGCTTCCAGCATTACATCGTCTTGTTAGAATGTGTCATACCTCAAGCAGCAAAAGACTGCTCACTGTTCCCCCAACTGAAGTTAATTCCTCTCAACAGTCCTGTGTGGAACAGCCATGGATTTTAGTAACGGTTGCTAAAATCATTTTCCTCATACAAACAGAAATCTTCATCTCTTTTCTGTTTCAGAGTAAATAGTACATACCAGCACTATTTTAAAATAACAAACTCTTGATTGAATAATAAAAACTACAGTTAAACACTAAAAAACTCTAAGCCATCTCCGTGGAGATGTTGCCTGTACAACGGCAAAGAGAATGACTGGGGTAGGCGGAGCCTAGGAGGGATCATGTGACCAGCTTTGCTGGGCTCTTTGCCATTTCCTGTTGGGGAAGAGAATATCCCACAAGTAAGGATGACGCCGTGGACCGGACACACCTATGTTGGAGAAAGTGCATTAAGATCATCACTTTGAGGAGGAAAGTCAGAACAGCCAGTGGCAAGACATTTCTTGGAACAAAAACACACAGTAGCAATGCTATGTACTATGCTAAATTATAGAGTCTCGCCATTTAAAAAAGGAGGGGACCTATGTTTATTTGTTATGTCAACTATATTGTTAATTGATAGCTGCATTCTAGTCATTCATTTTAATATATGTACTGCCAACACCTGCAGTTCAACTTGAGCAACTTTGTCATCATGTGTTTTAGGACTAATAATTCTCCATGCGAGACATCATTGGACTTGAAAATCAATTCATCCCCAGTTTGAACTGGCAAAAAGATGTTGCTATGGTCCTACTTACAATGCTTTTCTGTAATTGTTTTTTTGCAAGATTTTATAAGATACTTTATTCAATAGAAATTATTAAAAAAAATGAGGGGATTGAAATAAAGAACTTTTGCGAAGAGAATCCAAATAGATACAGTAGCTAGATACCCTCATACCAAAGGGTTTGAATAGATACCAAGATCTTTCAGATCTTTCAGAGTGTGAGTTTTATTGTCTTAAGTCCAGGGGATAAGAGCTGACGTAACGCTTAAATTAGGTTATCTTGGTGGCTCCTACATACAGGATTATAATTGGACACACCAGGGAGCAGCGTTGGATGGGAAACATGTGAAGACTCAGGCTAGAGTAAAATTAAAAAAAATTAAAATCATCATTTATTAGATCCAAAAGATAAAAATTCATGCAGGGCACAGCCGGCATTTCATCAGAGCCAACAAGTAAGAAGGACACACGCCGAGTTTCAATCACACTATTGTGTGCACATACAGCTATACTGCATACGGAACTGTCAATTTATCCACAAACTACACGGAGGAACGTTCCTGTACGACAAGGTGGTGAGTGGCTAGTGTATGTAAAGATAATGCGGTAAGTCGTTCTTTTATTTACTTTTATTTCTGGGATTAACGAGTGTCGTTTCACGGAAGGGACATTTGGTATACTGGTTGCCTATTAATACAAATGACCAGGAGTTTTTAAAAAGCAATAAGAACTTGTGCTTGTTTGCAACTTATGTTACTACCTGTTTTTGTTTCAGGATTATAATTGCCTTGGACTGTGGGGAACTCTTGAGCATGAGCCACGTGGGCGGGCACTTCTCTAGAGAGGACTGATACGTTATAGTTGGATAAGTATTAGGGTGGTGTATTTTAGAGTGCCGGTATATACAAAGGATTGATATGCACGTCTCCTGTAATTTTTAATAATTTGATCATCTTCTCCCATGTATGTATAGGAATTGTAGTGATAAACATTGAATACTTCTATCCTTTTAAATAGAGAAATGTCCTTTAAAATTAATTCCTGTTGTTAATGTAAATTGTATGGCGAGTTACTTTGGTAACTAACATAACACAAAATTTACTCCTGCAGTAAATGTAAATCATGTAGTAAGTTGCTATAGTAGTAATTAACAAAGAAAAATATATACCTTTTATAATTATAGACCTTACGTTTTTATAGAAGGTGTAATATACGTTAGGTAGCTATCATTTCATCCTTGCCATAACCATCTAAACTGGTACTGTGTAATCCTGTCTACATATTTTCAATTTGTCAAATGGAAAATTGTTTAAATTCATACCTATTACAAAATAACTTATTAGCGCTTTGTTTACGGGTATCCTAGAACAGAGTCTAGGTTGATAATGACAAACGCTGACACATTGATCAATATGGCTTTTTTTATTAAATATGTCTGCCATTAGGCACCTTTTAAAAGTATAATTTCACTAAAAGTAATGCGCTTCTCAGCAAAGATGCTAGCAATAATTTATTATTTATAGGTATCCTAGCAATGGCATCTGGGGCATGTATAGATGACGTCACACAATTACACTTTTAGAGGTAGGATCGCTTATATACAATTACTTTTGAAATTTTGTTATATACGCTAGATGAATACATACAACTTTATTTTCTTAAAAGGACATGAAACCCAAATGTTGATGATGATTCAGATTTGCTTAAAGGGCAGTCTACACCAGAATTTTTATTGTTTTAAAAGATAAATAATCCCTTTATTACCCATTCCCTAGTTTTGCATAACCACCACAGTTATATAAAAACACTTTTTTTTACATCTGTGATTATCTTGTATCTAAGCCTCTGCAAACTGCCCCCTTATTTCAGTTCTTTTGACAGACATGTATTTTAGCCATTCAGTGCTGGCTCATAGGAACTCCACATGCATGAGCACAGTGTTATCTATATGACACACATGAACTAACACCCTCTAGTGGTGAAAAACTGTCAAAATGCTCTGAGAGAAGAGGATGCTTTCAAGGATTTCAAAATTAGCATATGAACCTCCTAGATTTAGCTTTCAACTAAGAAACCTAAGAGAACAAAGCAAAATTGGTGATAAAAGTAAATAGGAAAATTGTTTAAAATTACATGCCCTATCTGAATCATGAAATTTTATTTTGGACTAGACTGTCCCTTTAATTCTATTGGTATCCTTTGTTGAAAAGCATGTCTAGATAGGCTCAGGAGCTTGGAACTAATTGCTAATTGGTGGCTGGACTTGTATGCCCATTTTTATGGTCTTACAAATGTGTTCAGCTGGCTCCTGGGAGTGCATTGCTGCTTTTTCAATAAAAGATACCAAGAGAATAAAGTAAATTGATAAATTGTTTACAAAACGCATAATCTACTTGAATCATGAAAGAAAAATGTTGGGTTCCATGTACCTTTAAGTGGTGATCTCTAAATGTGCTAAGCGCTCATTTGGCATACAATTTTATTCCATGAGACACTGGAAGTGATGTCACACGCCAAGTAATTGTATGGAAATAAAGAATACATATGAATAAGCTTATAATCATATTGTGATACCTTAAGTAGGGATATAAAACTTTAAAGATATTATGTGATGCTGCTGAATTTGATGTAGTAGTATTAGCTGGAAAAACTTTTTTTATGAAATGTTCCCATTGATGTATGTTTTTAACTTTACTTCCCTTATTGTATGCTTAGTGATGCATTTTACTTGCGGGAGTCTATTAAATAGTTCACAAACAACTCATTAAAATTTGAAACAGCTGCTTTGCCTGTTGAAACTGTAATCTATACTAAAATACTGCAGTAATGGCTACAGAAATGCTGTGTAAATAATAAAAAGCAGCAGAAGTAAGTCTCCAACTGGGGGAGAGATAGCAAAATCTCATACAAACGTCCTGCAGTTGCTTTGAAAACAAGTATCTCTTATTAGCTACTTGGCTGAGTTCACTGTTCCTTTAAGTGCCACATATAACCTTATTTTTACATCATTCTCCTTTTATAAACAGTCAACTGAAGTTGTCTACACTCCACTGATTATAGATATGCCTGATGCACAGTGTGGGCAGTCTTAGAATACTTACACTTCAGTCAGAAGGGCATGATCGCTGACGTTTGAAGAAAAGTGTTGCTCGAGGATGGATACTGTTCCAGTAAGTGCCACATGACCGCAGCCACAGAAAAGCGCCACTCCAGAGAAACACAAGATGGTAGCCACTAGCGACGCATATGGAACACCTCCCAGGCACTTAATACAGCATTCAAAGCAACCTGCACAAGCAAAGAAATTACATTCAGTGAAAGTGCTGACTACAACTTATTACCAATACATACAGCAATCATTCTCTCTGCCTATGCTGCAGCTGCAAGCTGTCTCCCTCTCCTATAAGTATCTAGGTCATTTCTACACTAAAACAAAGAAGGCTATGTTGAGAAAGGGGGTAGAATCTGTACACAGAAGCTGTTAAAGCTGAGAAACATCTGACATGATACAATAGATTAGACATTTTATTCCAAACATATTTTTTTTTTATTTACTAAAGGAAAAAAAAAACATCTTGAAATCTACTCTATAATCTATTAAGAAACAAATATCTTGTTCAGGATAGTACCATATTTTTGTGAGCAGTTAAAGGTGGGTTAAAATAAAATACTCTCTTTCATTAGAGTACTTTATTTCTAAACAAATTAATTTTGTTTCTAATCAAATTTTGCAAAAATACTTTTAATAGTGTTATACATTTGCAAGAACACTAGATGGCAGCTGCGTTTGCACAAACCGCTGCCCTACAGTGCTTACCTACCTAGGTTTGCTCTTTAACTAACAATTCCATAAAAATGAAGCTAAAATGCATGTTTGGTAATTGAAGAAAAATGTAAAACCTGTCCCATTCTAAAACTGAACACCACTAAGATACAAATTCCCTCATATTTTCCACCTTTCCACCTCGGCTATTATGCCATGATTTTGAAATGTATATGACAATCCATTTTTGTGTGTGTGTGTATATATATATATATATATATATATATATATATATATATATATACACACATACACTATGGCACCCCAATGAAACCATGGATGTAATATGCAATATCAAGAGCTAATAAATACCTTCAATATAATATACTGTTTACCACTATACATCTTTGCTCACTGATAACCCTTATGATGACCCTTCAGATTCTACATGCTATCAACTTCATTTGGATCTTTTGGAACTACATTTTGCAGTTTAATTATTGACAGCAAACTTTCAAAATTATATTTGCTCTATCCTGAGAAAATAAATGAATATTTAAAGTAAAGGTAAACTTTGATGAATGAAAGGCCGGTTTTGCCGACGTGTGAAGAGAGGATCTCTGGGTGGGGGAAGCTGCTCTGGCTGTGAAAAGAAGAGGTAAGTTTTTAAACAAAACGGCTGCTTTCTAAACTTTGATGAATGAAAGTGCCCCTGTTTTTAATAGTATTTTTAAAAACCGGGCTTTCATTCATCAAAGTTTACCTTCACTTTAATCTAATACATTGAAACATTTCTTCCTGGGTGTGTCCACATTCATATAGTTAATTAGTGCTAAATAATAACACAAAAGCAAAAAGTAAACTGAGTAATATCGGAAGGTATGAATTTGATACATCCTTATGGCCAAGGAACTAAAACTTCCAGAAATGTACACCTAACTCCTTATTTGAGTGCAAAAAGTTTTATTGCGGCTACAGGGCTACAAACCTACTCAATCCCAATGAGTAAAAAGGGGACAGTACAAAAAAAAGTTAAAAGTAAAAAGGCTTTATTACAAAACACTTAAAAACAAGCAGAGCCGTGGCTCAAAGCGAAAGCATACACTGGCAAAAAGGGGTAACAGTGCAGCACAGCAGACATGTTTCATGTGTCTTCAGCACACTTGTTCACTGCATAGCATAGCAGTGCTGAAGACACACGAAACATGTCTGCTGTGCTGCACTGTTACCCCTTTTTGCCAGTGTATGCTTTCGCTTTGAGCCACGGCTCTGCTTGTTTTTAAGTGTTTTGTAATAAAGCCTTTTTACTTTTAACTTTTTTTGTACTGTCCCCTTTTTACTCATTGGGATTGAGTAGGTTCGTAGCCCTGTAGCCGCAATAAAACTTTTTGCACTCTTTACCTCTATTGCGCCCTGGACAGAGGCGTGTCGGCTGGGCTCCCTACTTCCGGATTCTACACACAGACTGCACGGAAGAGCGGAACGAACGTGATACACTGACACTCTCCAGACACGCTGAAGTGACGCTGCTCAATGAAAGGACCGTAGACCCCGCAGGAACGGTAAGCGCCACACTAATGGAATCCTCTAACTCCTAATTTGCTTAAATAATTTATACTTGCACCCCCTTGTCTACTCCTCAATAATATTACTGGCTTTATAGATTTTAAAGTTGCATCTGCTGTTATTGACCGCTGCATAGCCAATGTTTTGAGGTCCTTACTGGAGGCAATACATTTAGTCTGAGTAGTCCATGGCTGGACGCATTTATCATTGAAGTCAACATTCAATATTAGACGCATCATATGCTACTGAATTCTAATAAAATGCTTACCCCAAAGTGCAAAGCTCTAAACAATCTCCCACAACTATATTTAAACAATGTTGTATATCCTAAGCTGCCCTCTTTGATCTATTTATTATGACGTACATCTTTCCTGTTTCACCTTTACCTCCTTGTTTTCCTGTCTCCAGCACCTACTTCTTGCTGCACCAAGTATATGGAACTCTGTACTTAAGTCTGTAAGAATGTCTCCCACCTTTAAGTTCTCATTAAAAAAAACACATATTCAGGTAAGTTTACCATCTACCTGCCTAAACGTTCACCACACCTCTCCATAAATACAAATTTTCAGCTGCCTCATCTCACCATTGCTGCAACTTTGAATCATTTACCAACTACAAATATTTATTCAACCCTAAATATCTAGATTGTAAGCTCTTGGGAGCAAGGTCCTAATTCCCCATCAGTCTGTATTGTCAAGTATAATATCTGAATTCTAATAATATGTATAAGTGTTACATATTGAATCCCTTCATTATCATGGTAGCAATTAACACACAATAAACCTAGCTATTACTATTAACACAACCTATCATTGTGATCAGCTGTTCTGTACATCTTCCCCATGCCCTCCCTTGGCAAGAACAAATCTGCTTGTGAAAGAATCTTCTTACTTTGTGGTCCATTTAAACTGTGCAGAAGCATTTGTTATTTTGCACATTTTATCATCTGGCACATTATCAATAGAAAAGTCAGTTGTCTAAGTAGAGATTTTTATCTGAACGCCTTCTGCACATCAAAGAGTAAAGGAGAGGTTCTTAAAGTTTTTAAGTTAAGTGAATGTATACAACAGATGTCTTCCCCTTCCATCTCTGGCAGCTAATACAAGACCATGAAAATATCTGCCACCCTCAAGGAGACATTATTTTGCAAGAAAGAAAGGTTAAAATGTAAAATAACCTTTCATAATAAAAACATACTGTATTTCCATTTGTACTTCCCCAGCTTTGTTTAGTATATAGATGTCTGTACTCTTAGATTATCTATCATTTTTATGTAGCCTTTATTACATACTCGGAGACATCTATCCTCAAGCACCATATTCTCATTAACCAACTATACTATGCTAGCAAAGCTATATACCACAATAAATATAATGTGTGATGTGTAGTATGAACCAGCTATGGGAACTGTTAAGCAAGGAAACGATTACAAAGACTCAATCTTTTACGGAATTTCTATTGAAACATTGCTATATTCTTTTAATCAAACCATGTGTTTGATTGAATGGTGTGTTTGATAAGATTTATTTTATTAAGTTGTTAAAAATAATAATAAAAATATAAATAGTAATAACTATTATTTTAACTTCCAACCTCAAAAGTGATGGTAAATCCTAGCGTTTCAAAAACACTAGGATTTACCATCTCTAAAAATAAAAGCCATCTTCAGTCATCAGTTAAAAAAAAAAAAAAAAAACACATGAAAAAGTGCCTTTATTTTGCTGCGGCTTTTGAAACGCTAGGATTTACCATCACTTTAACTCACTTAGGCTTTTTTTGCATCTTTAGTCTTTGGTTGAATCTTATGTAATAGGAGAGGGAGAATCCTAATCTCAAAGGTTGTGTGATGGGACATATTATGGCCTAGGCCAACAAGGCCGGTGCCTAGGGCAGCAGATTTGGGAGGGGCAGCACATCTGCCCTATCCTCTCTCTAAAAGCCAGCACATAGTACAGTGAGCGATAAAGTGCAGGCTTTTACAGAGAAGACAAGGCATGTGCGCTGATTAGGGTCACTCTTCACAGGCAGTGCTCCTTTAAACCTTTGCTTTATTTAGAGCCGCCTTCATTTTTGCAGTGGAAGAGTTCTTGGTGAGAACTTTGCCCAGGGATATGCTTACAAGGTGAGGCTAGAGGAGAAGACCTTGTGCCGATATGCTGCCTCCCCTTGTCAGCTGTGGTTGGTCTGCGAGCACAGTGCTTATTGCAGGTCTTAGTAACTAACAGACTGGATGCGTCTGTGCACTGCTTAGATCAGCTTGTGATGTCTAATCATAAACTTTCAGCGCTAATGTATGTTAGCTACTAATAGCTAGCTTTCTCTGCATTCATGAACCCACAGCGTAAATCGTAAACGGACACTTAAAAAGTTTAATTACTTAAATTATGGTAATTACTGTATGTTGTTGCATGTGAAGGACAGTGATGGTTTCAAAGTGTATTCTTCTTTCCCTCCCTTCCTCTTTCCCTTTCTCCCTCCCTCAACTCCCTCCCTTATTTCTTTCCCTCCCTTGCTCCCTTCTTCCACTCCTTTATTTACCTCCTTTCTTTCTCTCTCTCCCCTGGTATGAGATGCAGGCAATTCAACCCATGCAGGCAATTCAACCCACCTGTAGCAAGTGTTTTGCTAGCCCATTTTCTTTTGAATTGTTTTAGAAAAATTAAAAAATAGAAACATTTTAGACACTGACCCCAAAAATTATTAAGGGGAAAACAGGCCTAAAACCTTTTTTTTTTGGGGGGGGGGGGCAGCAGAATTTTAAGTGCCTAGGGCAGCACAAAACCTAAATATGCCACTGGTTGTGTGTGTTAGCTTTCATTCTGCACTAGGTCTGTAATTGATAAGTTATACATTTTTAATGACACGTCTATTCAATAGCGAACCGACTCAACAGAGGGCTCTAGTGCAAAAAAAAAAAAATCTGGATCCCCCAAAGGTAATTCAATAGTAATAATATACATGCTGCTCTGTATACTGATTTTGAGTATAGAAAGATCTGTAACTTCCACTAATAAAAGACATAAAAAGAAAAGAAGGCGCCACAATGGTGTAGGGTCAAATGTGTCAGCTGTTACCCCACTACAATGTCCCGTACTTACAGGATATAAAGCACCAAATTTATTTTAGTATACCTAGACATTTATTACCATGTCTAGGTATACTATGATTTTTAGTTTTGTTTCTGAGGTTCCTCATATGTTCCCCCCATCTCTTTTTCAAGGGTCTAGAGGTCCTCCCAATGTACTGGAGGCCACATTTACATTCCAGTAAATACACTACGAAAGTAGAATCACATATAAAATGGGAACCAACTTCAAATCTCTCTCCCGTTGAATAGGAGATCACTGTTATCTTATCTCCCAGAGTGAACTCACACAGTCCACATAAAGCTCTTTTGCACTTATAAAAACCTGATTTAACTTTTAATATATATCTATCATCGCCAATTTGGTTGTCAGTGAAAAAGACTGACTTGAAGAGGGAGCAGTGTTTTACACGGAGTACTGCTTCCCATTGTTAGCAGACCAGGAATACAAGGATCACCAAAATCTGATGCTGGGGCTTTCGGATACGTGCTGTTTGTGAGAAGAGCCGTGCAGTTATATCTGGAGCAGTTAGCTGGGCGACTGTTAAGAGCCCAGAATGTCTATATAGCACTAATTTGGTGCTTTATATCCTGTATGTACGGGACATTGTAGTGGGGTAACAGCTGACACATTTGACCCTGCACTATTGTGGCGCCTTCTTTTCTTTTTATGTCTTTGATACTACAGGAGTGTATCCCAACTACGTTCGGAAGAAGCAGCCTGCCACTGATGACAGTGTGATTCACCACAACATCGCATCTATTTCTCTAGAGGAGGAAACACTACAACTAATGCTATATCTCCTTACATGAACTGATAAGTGTACTTTTTGTATCACATATTTTGATCACTTTTGGTTTTGTTCACTTTTTCCTTAGTTTTAGGAGTATAAAGCACTGTTATTTTCTGTATATAGATAGATATAGTGATTGGCTATATACATTTCGACACAGTGTTATTTAATGTGATTTGATAATGCACATCAGTATACATAGCATGGGTTCTAGATAATTTGCACAGATGCTATATGCACATATATATTAGGCGCATCCAATTGATGTTTGGTTATATCCACTAATAAAAGGCCTGGTGCCACTGTACCTGCTGCACCAATGGTAGTTCTGCCCCTGCGCGCACGCATATATATATATATATATATATATATATATATATACACACGCGCACACACACACACATATATATATATATATATACATATATATATATATATATATATATATATATATATATACACACACACACAGTATGTGTATGTGATTGTATATGCAGTACGTATGCAAGACAGATCACTAATGGAACTACATTTTAAAGTTTGATTTGGTATTCTAACATTTTGATGTAGATTACAAGGGGAGCGGAAAAATATTGGCACTATTGTAGGCTATTGTTCCAGTGCTAATCCAAAGGTGCGCTAAGGCTTAAAGGTCTTTTCAGCTTTTACACTTTTTCAGGTCAAACAGAACATAAAATATGTATTTGAATTTACAAAAGCAAAGTTGTAAATAAAAATATATAGTGGTCTTTATTTCTATTCCTATCATTATTCTATTTACTGCGTCTTGATTTTAAAGTAGTATAATTGTCATCTGTCCAACAGAAATATGAGAATAAAGTAAATAGTAAGCCTACAAATTAAGTATTTACTATACTGGTGTTTGAATTGATATATCATTCATTACTCAAAACAATTATCTATTTCTCCATGTGTATGAGGTAAACTATTTACTGAAAAGAGCCCTTCCCAGTCCATCAGCGTCATATACTATATCCATTTAAATCCCTTAAATAAAAAAATTCCAATTAAAAAAAAACCCTTTAATTTCTGTTTAATGTGTATAAATTATTGAAATTCTTTATTTCCATAAATTAAACATGTGTTTTGAAATACCTAGATTCAAGTTTTAACACTTTACTCCAGCTCTCCAAGAGCACTAGATTTTCCAGAGTTGGGCTTGAGCGCAAAACTTAACTTACCACTTGTTCTATAAGGGATAATAGCACACCCTGTGCTATCAATTCTAAGTATAGGGATAACTAACAAAATGTTGTCCATGTTAAGATTCTCTGGTTAAACTTTTTTTTTTTACAATTCATTTGTAATACCCCATATAGTGACCCTGCCCTATCAGTTGAGCTCCACTTGTAATCTAGTCATTTATGTGAAAAACAGAATTTATGCTTACCTGATAAATTACTTTCTCCAACGGTGTGTCCGGTCCACGGCGTCATCCATTACTTGTGGGAAATGTTCTCCCCCACAGGGAAAGGCAAGGAGAGCACACAGCAAGAGCTGTCCATATAGCTCCCCCTCTGGCTCCGCCCCCCAGTCATTCGACAGACGGTTAGGAGAAAAAGGAGAAACTATAGGGTGCCGTGGTGACTGTAGTGTATAAAGAAAAAAAATTTCAACCTGATTAAGAAAAACCAGGGCGGGCCGTGGACCGGACACACCGTTGGAGAAAGTAATTTATCAGGTAAGCATAAATTCTGTTTTCTCCAACATTGGTGTGTCCGGTCCACGGCGTCATCCATTACTTGTTGGAACCAATACCAAAGCTTTAGGACACGAATGAAGGGAGGGAGCAAATCAGGTTACCTAAACAGAAGGCACCACGGCTTGCAAAACCTTTCTCCCAAAAACAGCCTCCGAAGAAGCAAAAATATCAAATTTGTAGAATTTGGCAAAAGTGTGCAGAGAAGACCAAGTCGCTGCCTTACATATCTGGTCAACAGAAGCCTAGTTCTTATAGGCCCATGTGGAAGCCACAGCCCTAGTAGAGTGAGCTGTGATACGGTCAGGAGGCTGCCGTCCGGCAGTCTCATAAGCCAAGCAGATAATGCTTTTCAGCCAGAAAGAGAGAGAGGTAGCAGTAGCTTTTTGACCTCTCCTCTTACCAGAGTAAACGACAAACAAGGATGAGGTTTGTCTAAAATCTTTTGTTGCTTCTAAATAGAACTTTAAAGCACGAACAACATCTAAATTGTGTAATAAACGTTCCTTCTTTGAAACTGGATTCGGACACAAAGAAGGAACAACTATTTCCTGGTTGATGTTCTCGTTGGAAACAACTTTTGGAAGAAAACCAGGCTTAGTAAGCAAAACAACCTTATCTGAATGGAACACCAGATAGGGTGGATCACACTGCAAAGCAGATAATTCAGAAACTCTTCTAGCAGAAGAAATAGCAACCAAAAAGAGAACTTTCCAAGATAGTAACTTAATATCTATGGAATGTAAAGGTTCAAACGGAACCCTTCGAAGAACTGAAAGAACTAAATTTAGACTCCAAGGAGGAGTCATGGGTCTGTAAACAGGCTTGATTCTAACCAAAGCCTGAACAAAAGCTTGTACATCTGGCAAAGCTGCCAGTTGTTTGTGCAACAAGATGGATAATGCAGAAATCTGTCCTTTTAGAGAACTAGCTGACAATCCTTTATCCAAACCTTCTTGGAGAAAGGAGAGAATCTTTGGAATTTTAATCTTACTCCAGGAGAATCCTTTGGATTCACACCAACAGATATATTTTTTCCATATTTTATGGTAAATCCTTCTAGTCACAGGTTTTCACAGAATTTGAAAACCCACGCTTGGATAAAATCAAGCGTTCAATTTCCAAGCAGTCAGCTGCAGAGAAACTAGATTGGGATGTTCGAATGGACCTTGTACTAGAAGGTCCTGTCTCAAAGGTAGCTTCCATGGTGGAGCCGATGACATATTCACCAGGTCTGCATACCAAGTCCTGCGTGGCCACGCAGGAGCTATCAGAATCACCGAGGCCTTCTCCTGTTTGATCCTGGCTATGAGCCTGGGGAGGAGAGGAAACGGTGGAAACACATATGCTAGGTTGAACGACCAAGGCGCCACTAATGCATCCACTAGAGTCGCCTTGGGATCCCTGGATCTGGACCCGTAGCAAGGAATCTTGAAGTTCTGACGGGACGACATTAGATCCATGTCTGGAATGCCCCATAATTGGGTTAACTGAACAAAGACCTCCGGATGGAGTTCCCACTCCCCCGGATGGAAAGTCTGACGACTCAAATAGTCCGCCTCCCAGTTGTCTACTCCTGGGATGTGAATAGCAGATAGATGGCAGGAGTGATTCTCTGCCCATTGGATTATCTTGGTTAATTCCTTCATCGCTAGGGAACTCTTTGTTCCCCCCTGATGATTGATGTACGCAACAGTCGTTATGTTGTGCGACTGAAATCTTATGAACCTGGCTTACGCTAGCTGAGGCCAAGCCAGGAGTGCATTGAATATAGCTCTTAGTTCTTGATAGAAGAATAAAAAACTACAACTAACTTCAGAGCGGCAAGGAGAATGACTGGGGGGCGGAGCCAGAGGGGGAGCTATATGGACAGCTCTTGCTGTGTGCTCTCCTTGCCTTTCCCTGTGGGGGAGAACATTTCCCACAAGTAATGGATGACGCCGTGGACCGGACACACCAATGTTGGAGAAATATATTCTAGAAAGCGGTTTGGGAGAAATGTAGTTAGCAAATTCACAATTTTAAGCCATGATGTCTGGATTTGTGTTTAGGTATAAAATTTGCCCATCGCCACATTTTCTTCAAAATGATGTCCACTTTAAAGGATTTTGATCTGGCTAGACACCAGATGGCAGTTTAAAAACTGGTGAAGATCTGTGCATTAACAATTTGCATTGAATACAATAATTTAGTTTTTGTTATCCTTTGTGAACCATATTTGTCTGTTAACTAAACAATTAATGCATGTTTGTAAATTGAAATATTCCCTCTAGGTTTGAAAACAATGGCTTTTCTAATTAATTTCGGCTGAAGCATAATTAATGCTAGTACTTAGTCTTTGATACAGGAAGAGGATTAGCAACAGACAACCAGTTATATACAATAGTTTACATACACTTAGCTAAAGACTTAATCTAAAATCTACCCAATGGATTTTCTCAAATTGACACTAAAAATTATTTTAGTAATATTGTGAACTAGTTTAGCAATACCTACATGTTTTAAACTTTATTTTCTGTATTAATTAATTATATAATGCACACTTAGATTATTGTTTATGTGTGTGTATATATATATATATATAATATATATATATATATATATATATATATATATATACACACACACACACACACACATATACAGCGCTCAAAATTTCCACTGGCCATTGGCGAGTGGAAATTTAACAGTGGCGAATGAAAGTTAGTGAGTGAATGTCTACAAGTATTACCTAAAGGGATATTAAAAGTGGCAAGTAACATTTTGGGCTGGCTAGTATCTTAGGGCTTGAAATTTTGAGCCCTGTTTATATATATATATATATATATATATATATATATATGTATGTGTGTGTGTATGTATGTGCGTGTATATATATATATATATATATATATATATATATATATATATATATATATATACACACACACGCATAAGGTTGCGCTCGTATTATGAGTAAACTGTTTTTGCTTGTGCGTTACCCTGACGAGTGCAAAAAAACAGAACTTAGAATATTGTGTGCACGCTCACGTATTTCCGCCCAAAAAAGGAGGGAAAAAACACCCTGCTCTCGCGCAAACCCGATCGCATAGTCTCATGTGCGCTAACCTGACAAGAAAATATGAATATTTCACATTCCAATGTTCTTTACATAATGTTCTTTACATAACAGAATATGTGACACACACACACACATATATATATATATATATATATATATATATATATATATATATATATATATATATATATATATACACACACACACTCAAAACACGGAAGGGAATTGCACTCTCATACCGGACCAGGTACACATCCCATGACCCTGCAACATGTTCAGCCCTGGGTGCCACTGGCACTAACAGGAAGCTGTGCTGTCCCCAGAGTCACAGGCAGTTAACCCCAGACAGGTTTGGGTGCAAGAACCATAGGGAAAATTACAAAACAAATTAATACAACACATAGAGAAAACCGAGCACTCACTTACAAGATCTCAGCTAAGATTTAAAAGCAAAAATGGAAAGGTTAGTCACCACATCTGGCCAAATGGGACAAGCTCAGGTACCACGTCAAGGTCCTTTCCAATACCTGAGACCCTAAAACAGCCACACACTGCAAGCTTTCAAATCCAAACAAACTGAAAACAAGGGAAGGGTGCACAGGAATATGTAACCACCCTAGACATATACAAAACACGGAAGGGAACTGCACTCTCATACCGGACCGGGTACACATCCCATGACCCTGCAACATGCTCAGCCCTGGGTGCCACTGGCACTCACAGGAAGCTGTGCTGTCCCTAGAGTCACAGGCAGTTAACCCCAGACAGGTATATATATATATATATATATATATATATACATACACATACACATATACACACATACACACTGGTTCCAGTTTAGGTTTGCATCACTTGAAATCCCATCTAAAATACACACCCTTTTACTTTTCTGTGACTAAAGACCACATGTATAAGGACCCCTGGAAGAGGGAAATCCTTGTTCTTCTATGGGATGCACTGGCTCCTAACAGCCACCCTCCAAACCATGTGCAATCATTAGCATGTTAATGAAGCATGCAAGAGGTGTATGTCAGTATCCTTCATACCTATGTATACAGGCATGCACACTTGCTTTGCTTTGTCTGAAGTTTAGCTTAAATGGGATTACGTTTTTGGGTTTCACTTCCTGTTTAAGTATGGTCACTAATTACAAATCAGCATCAGTGTTCACTGTAAAATCTATAATTGACTGACTTTAAAGATCTATTCAGTTTTTTTGTTGCTGTTTTTTTTTTTTCACGAATTGATGTTTTAGATCTAATTAAACCCCCCAAAGCCATATCCATCCCATATGCCTAAATGTAGCATCAGGAAACCAGCTTCCCCTTCAGCACTGCCAATCAGCTTTTAGCATGCTATGACTTACATTGCACAGCCATAAAAGCATAAACTGGAAAGCAACCAAATGGGTGGAAATAGGTTAATGCTATAACAATCAATAACCATTTAGCACTTCCCTGTAGTTGTAATAAACAACCAATGAGATTTTATTAGTTTAGCTTCTCTAAATGACAAAATCATGAACAAAAGATAATGGATAGGTTTATTCCCCTGTGAGAACAAGATACTATTTAAACTCTTTATTACCCTGACTGCATCTCAAGTGCTGCTATAATTCATAGCTCTTTATTTATATTCTATGTGATCACAAGTCAAGATGGCATATTCTTCCTATAAATCTCTATTTAAAAAACAGACAAATATGAAAGTAATGCTGTAGGACATACTATAGATAAGATAGGGGGCAGGCAGATGTCTGTTCACATTCTACTCATCAGAACTACTGATTATTCATCATTTAATTCGTTTCCCCCATCTCTAATTAGACTTTCCATCTTACAGCAACTCAAGCTGTTTAGACACTTGCTGGACTCTGAAGCAATGCTTTCTAATTACACTGGGTCTTAATGCCTAATAGTGTATGAGCAACAGTAGCATACAATATATTTTTGATGCTTAGGCATTTAAGTGTCCTGAAGGTGGGATTTCTTAAGGAACAAAATTCCCTTTTTGGAAAAAATGGTCACGCCTCTAAAATCATGGCAGCAACCCTGCCCTGGCATGCCAAATTTGCAGGTGTATATTTATCTATAGATTCCTTAAATTATTCAAGAAGTTATTAATGGTCATACATAATAAAGCATATTTATATTAGGGGTCTTTGAAATAAAAAAAGGAATCTACCAGATAACACTGGTTTTAGACCAGGAGGGTGACTTCTTACGTGTGTTGTCTCATGGACTCTCACCATCTGATGAAAGAAAAAGTTATTTGATAAAAGTATTAATAAGGCACATTTGAATTCCCAGAATAGAATATCCCTCAACATTTCCATTAATCTGTTATAGAAGTTGGCTATTTCTATATTAGTAGGGTATACAACATGCATGTGTCCTGCCTAGTCCCCTCATAAAGGATTATTAAATAGATATCAGTAGAGAAGTTTATTTTTTACCATAATTCTCATTTGCTTTAGCTTTCAAATGCAGCTTAACAAAGGAAATGCCAGTTGGGCTGCCCTATCCATCATTAATCATACAGGTGAAGATGGACACAAGAACGTCAATTCAAAGCAAAGTATGGACGCAATTTTCAAGACATGGAATCCAGTCCTTGACTTCTTTTAGTTAAACTTGCAACGCACTAGTCATTTCATTCTAATAAATGTATATATTTTGGTACTAAGGCTGCAACTTTTAGCTGCATGGCACAAAATCAAAGACATCTTTCACAGACTCTCCCTTAGGGATCTGTAATCCTGACTTCTCTTGCTAAAAGGCTCTGGTGTGACAGGATGGAATAATAAAGCCACGATACAACAGCTGTCCCTGGTGACCAGCACCATCTGGTATCCCCTTCACAACTTCACTTAAGTGCATGCCACTCCTTTAAAACCACTGTCTCTGAAATATAGCCTTTAATCTCCTATTATTTGTCAAATTATTATTTTTTAATGGATAGTATCTAAAGCAACATGCAAAGAAGATTTCCAGTCTGAGGAAAAACACAAACTCAACCAAAATGAACAAAGATTTCTAAGCTAAGGAAAAGAAATGATCTTCAATAAGCACACGTTTCTGGTTGGTAGATAGAAGAAAATAAGCATTGTTAATAAGCAATGTTTGCTAGAACAACAACATCCCACTAAAGCACAACCACCCATTAGAGCCGTCACACTGCCCTAGGTGCACACTACAGGGGAGTTTACTTGTTAGCAGCGACGTACACAACACATTGCTGCGTGTATGCATCAGGGCGAATTTATTATTTTAAAGGTTTCATTGGATATATTGTATTCTTTAAAATATTAAGACTACAAATAGAAATTCAAGAGAGCAAGGGCCAACAATGATGTGTGTGATGTAACAGATAGTGCGCGCACACACCGATAAAACAGTGGGTAGAGGGCAGGTTTTATTCAGCCACCAGGGGTGTGTGCAAAAGGTGACAACTTTAAAAAAGAAGGTAAAATTCTAAAATCAGGTAAATGGGGCTTGTGTTAAGATGAATTTATAAATACACAGCAATATCTGTAGGTGTTATATAACTAATTGCCATCCTATAAAATGTGTTCAAACCAATTATATAATAAAATATTAGACCATATAAAGCATAACATAACTCACAATGGGCCCAATTCTGTAAAGTGCTTCAAATTTCCCAAGTGGAATTCTATAAAGCCACGAAAACAGGGTGTCTTGCTAAGGGGCGTATACTGCATTTTCGTATCGGGAAGAGATGCATACATAACAAAAGTGCATAATGACAATTTAAAAAATCATACAAAACAAGTAATTGAACTATTAACACACAAAAAAATTGTAACTTTAAGGTGCATCAAAAATCAAAACAAAATTATTAACCAAAAGTGATATTTTATCAAAAACTTGTATGTAAATTACACAGGAATAAATCGTATTAAATATGCGGAGCGTAAATTGTAATTTAAGTACACTGAATGTGCAAAAAAAACTTCAACATTTATACTTGCAAGTACAAAATACAAAGCATAATCGTTGTTTTTTCTTAAAATGGGCTGAACATGGGCATTCCATGGGAGTATATGGAATTTTCCCTCAAATCCCAGCAACATTCTGTAAACATTTTCGCCCTGCAGTTCTCACTGTTTTTTTTTTTTTTCCACAACTTAAAAAGGTGGCAAGCTTTTATCAAGATACTCAAAACATTAATTACTCTGAAAGGAAAACCTATGCATGCAAAAATAACAGTGATTTTAAGGTACAGTGCACTGAAAACAGCACAATTTAATTTGTATTAGGTTTAATATTAAAGTTTAAAAATACGCCGGGTTCTCCCTGTGTTCTTCAACCTCCATTGTGAACTTTTACATAACAGAGAGCTTTCATTATTTCTATTAGAGACAGCTTGCCACTCACAGGGACAGCCCCCTTTTTTAAAGAATTCCATGAGGGCTGCCCCTTAGAGTGTTTGACTGGAAAAACACTTCTAAACTGGTAACGCTTCTAGAATTGTCCCCTAGTTCTTACAAGTATGATTCACAACTAATGTAGTGGTAATTATAGCAATGCTTATAACAAAAACTGGATTCTTCAACTGGATTTGATGAAATCTAGCCTCCATAAAAAGACAAATCTAATTTCCTTTACTTCTAGCATCAAAGCCTATAATTACCTTGGATCTTTAAAGGAACATGTTACACATATGACAAAACACTTAAAAAAAATATTCAGAACATCTGTTTAAAGCAGACTAGAAAATATTGCATTGACATCTGTGAGTAAAAAAGAAATTTAATACACCTCAAAATGTCTTCAGCTCACCAGAGTAAGTGCTTTATCAGCAGTTATCCCTTAGCTCCTTTTTTTTACTGTTATCTGAATGGTGGGAAAAACATCCAATCAGCATTACCAGTGATGAGTTCCCCCCTTTTTACTGTGGTTTCATGAAATTTCCTGATTGGATGCTTAAATGTCCTTAACAATGGGATGTGGCTACTGAGGATATGTAAAATATCTTCCTTTTTTACATATTTTATAGTCTGATTTTTACAGATATGCTGCACCACTTTCAACTTGTTCAGCATTTAAGTTTCATGTCCACCTTGGCTACATCTCCTGAATAGTTATTATGCTGGGTTCACAAGGATATGCACATTTTATTTTGGGTAGGATCCCAGCACTTTACTATAAGTAATTTACTGGTGTATCTCAATAGTACCGCCTAATACCAACAGGTGGTAGGAAACAGATCACTAATCTCCTCCCACTTCCAGCTATGCAGATATAAAAATGGGATTTTGAATTCTCATATAGAACCTGAGATAATTGTAGCTACAGGGTTTGGTGATGACCACCTGATAGGCCAGTGAAATATCAAATGACAAAGGAAAATGCAGTCCCTTTTGTATATATTTTAACCCATTCCATATGGGTGGGGTTGGTAACATGTGAGGTAACTCACTGTTCTATAGTAAAGTCACACTCTGCAGTTAACACATTGGAATAGCTCAAATAATACCCTGCACCATAAATTTAATTCAATGAATTCATTATTTTATATTTGTTTCCAAACAGTGATGATTTTATGCATTCAGTTGTGACAGTTAGAGAAACTTTAAGGCCTGGATACAGTAAGGAAGTTTAACAACAACTGCATACATAGAAGGGAAACCTCAGCCTATGCTATACAGGAACATGAGCAACAATGTTCATATATAGACTGAGATAATTTATAAACATCGATTCCCTTTTCATCCTGTAACTGTATAACTGTACTCATTATAAAATATAAATGTGAAATTGTATCACATATTGCACCTGTGTAATCACAAAATGTAAAAAAAAATATTAAAAAGGTCTTGCAAACCTGGAGGAGGGGGCAAAATTGGCTTGGGAAAAAAGTATCCATGAATATAAACTGCACGGTACAAACACATCAATGTCTCTTGCTTTCAAAGACCATTTTGTCCAAAGCATCACCAGAACCCCTTTGTTCAACACAGCGGAATAAAAACATTTTTGTCCTCAGGCTTGTGAACAACCATTGTCATGGAAACAAAGTTAATAACGGCCCAGCAACTTGCTCCGAGCTGCCTGTGATCCTGGCTGCAGATTTAACACATTCACAGAATGAGGGACAACTAAAACAAGGGCTGAGAATATTCTGAAGAGAAATGAAGCTGGTTAACACACACTAATAAGCACCTGAATATTTTAGTGAAATCCTAAAAGAAGTATAACAATAATGGAAGAAAGTGGAAATGTAAATAAATAAATAAAAACTTCTATAGTCTGTCAAAGGTAATAGAATACACAGACAACAATATTATATATAAAGATTTTAGTCTTTAATTAAGTCTCAGTATGTGTCTCTTGTAGCAGAGCTACAGATAATTATAGTGTCTGAAGCTAATTGTTTATACACATCTTTAAATATTTGGTATCCTATAGCACAGGAATTAGTCAATAATGAAATGCAAAAAAAAAAGTCTCTCACGGGAAGATGAACACAGAGATGAACATGAGCTTGTGGGAAGGCAAACACATATCTTTGAAGGGCTTCAATTTAAAAAAAACTTAGACATTCCCATAAACTTTCATATAGTTATGACATTTTACAAATAGAGCTGCCTCACTACTAAATGTGTAGCTGATAGCCCATACTTTTCAATAAGCTTCTGTTTTATAAAAAAAACTGTAGTAAACTAAATATACCAATAATTATTATGCTGTCAAAGATAGAAAGAGCAAATACACTGGCACCAATGTTGAGGCATTATCTGCTTTCATACTATGTATTTTTCCCTCCAGCTGTGCCCAAGGGTCCCAGGAAATGCAACAGACTCAGAATTGTAGATCTTTCATATGCAAAGCTGGGAAAATAGTGCTCTACAAAGACAAGAGAAAGCCGCAAACACTAGAGAGCAACAATCTGTCCTAAATATGTCAAATAGTGATGAAGGTCAGACAATGTCATTATTGGCAATGAATATAAGATGATGCTTTTTCAATAGTCTCATGGATTATTTACCCATTATATAAAAGACAGAACTTAGTTATGATAGAACTTAGTTATGTAACCAAGGCAACAGCAAACAGCTATTATAGATAATGTATATTCTGGAAAGAGAGATTATATATATATAATTGTTATTAGATAGTGTTATTAGGAGTGTGAGTTTACTTTTAAATGTATTTTTTATGTGTTTTGAGCAACGTTTTTGTTTTGCAAAACAGTTAACCAGAGCTTTGAAGTCATGGTAATCATTCTAGCATAAATTGCGCTAAAGCGATCAAGTTTACATTCAAATCGTAATACCAGCAGGAAACGTTTACGCTCCACTTGTAATCTGGCCCAGTTTAATTGTCATAAAAAAATAATTATTTGTAATAAAAACCTCATTATGTATTTTGCTTTTTTTTCCTGCAGTTTAACTCTAAATATTGTAGTTTCCACTCCCCACAGATGTAAAGTTTTACACTCTTACTTGGTGCACAGTGATTGGTTAATATGCGCAAGAGCCCATTTAGCTCTGTCCCTAATTGGCCCCAGCAAATGAAGTAAAGTTAAACAACATTCAAGAGGTTTTTCAAGGGCTGTGTCCCAGTCCTAAAATACAATGATAGGCTCTGATTGCTTTTAAACCTCATCAATTAATAGTTTCACAATTTACATGATAGAAGAGGATATAAAGTGCAGCCACTTTATTCTTATGATAATTAATTTCCTGCAGTGTTCTTTAAGATTTCTTTTATAAAGGTGGTGAGAGACTGAGTCCACATTGCATTACTCCTGGGAATTATACTCCTCACCACTAGGAGGAGTCAAAGATCCCAAAACTCCCAAAGCCCCTAAAACCCCTCAACATTTTGGATGCAAATCTTCTGAGCGAATAATTTCAGATACTGATATTATACTCTGCAACAAAGAACTTATGTATAGCATTAATGGTTAGTAAAGTATATTCAGTAATAGAATTATTACTGGAATTGGCTGTTACTTGAACTTTATATCCATACTGACAATGGTTTTCAGTGGGCCTGGCGCATAAGTACCTCTGATAGCGCATGCAACTAAATGTATATACCTGCAGGCAGCCCACTGACCCTGTAACCATACAGGATGAGCTCTGAGAAGGAGCGGAAAGGAAGTTCATTTTGTTTGAAAGAAAAGAAACGCACAGAAAAAAAAAATGTACAGGAGCAGTTTATACAATATATTAAAAATATATTGCTTCAAAATTTATTAAACATGCTTAGACATTCTTTGAAAATTCACAGGCATTATGATGATGATTATTATCTTTGGCAATTTATAAAGTGCCAACATCTTATGCAGATGACCTATAGGACATATGGACTTCTGAGCTCACAATTTAAGGTCATGTTGCAGCAGTGCGGTCACCTATGGTCTTTCATGCATATATTATTATTATTATCGGTTATTGTAGAGCGCCAACAGATTCCGCAGCGCTATATATATATACACATGCTTATAACAACTGACAACGTTATGCTGTCTCTCTTCAGTTCTCGCAGTGTGACTTCTTCAGCTATTGCCAGCAATGCTTGTTACAAATATATGTAAAGATTAGTTAAAGGGATACTCAATTCAAAATGAACTGTTATGATTCAGATAGAGCATGCAATTTACTTCCATTATCAACTTTTATACAGTCTTTTTATATTCACACTTTCTGGGCAACAAGATCCTACTTAGCATGTGCACAAGCTCACAGCATAAATGTATAGTAGTCTGTCATTGGCTGATGTCTGTCACATGATACAGGGGGCCTGAAAATGTGAGGAAAAATATATTTGGCAGAATAAAATCTACTGCTTATATGAAATTTAGAGTAAGTGCTATTGCATTGTTATTATTTAGCTGTTAGTTATGCAATTCTACTGCATTAAGTGGTGCTTTAATAAATCCAAATAGTTAAAGTGAGGGTAGGTGAGATTATGCACTGCCTATGCTACAACAGAAATTCTATGCATATCATTCTAGACTTCAGAAGCTTTTACCCATGATATTATAGAGGTCAATGTTTGTTATTTATTTTGAGGATTACTAGTATTTTCTTTTTTTTCCAGAAAAGTTTATTGGCCCAGTGGGTACAATCAAATATGGGTTAGGCAACTGTTTTAATAGTAGTGAGAAGTTTAGGGTAGGCGCTGGATGTCATGCCCACGCTCCCGATGCGCCGCTCTGTTGCTATGGCTGTTGCCATAGATGCAGCGGTTGCACTGAGCATGTGGCGATGATGTCATCGCAGCACATCAACTTCCCTTTCATGTCGGCTGGATCCTCAGACTCTCCTTGGCGCGAATCGGCGCCTATGTAAGTACCTCTATTCCTTATACTCACTGCCCAAGTATAGGTGTTACTTTGTGTGCTCCTAGGTGCTGTGTACTTGAATTGCTGGATTGCCTAATTGATACTGAACTCTGCCTGTCTGAACACTCTGCTTGCTTAACCCCTGAATTGCTGGATTGCCTAATTGATACTGAACTCTGCCTGTCTGAACACTCTGCTTGCTTAACCCCTGAATTGCTAGAATGCCTTACCATTTCTGAACTCTGCCTGTCTGACTATTCTATGTGTTTACCCATGAACTGTAATTCTGCTGGATTTCCTTTGTTGCCGACTCTTGCCTGTTCCTGGTCATTCTATTGGATTACCCCAGAACTGCTATTCTGCTGGATTGCCTTCCTGTTGCTGGACCCTGCCTGTCTTGGCAATTCTCTGCCTTCATCTTATAGCCGGACTACCCTGCCTACCGTGAGTACTGCTTACCTCATTTCGTAAACTCTCTCTGTTCTGGGATATTTCCTATCATTCCACTTGACGCCAGGATAAGAAGACTAAGAGTTTGGTCTGATAGAGGAATATCCCACAAGCATTACACTGGGGGTGTTATAGCCACTCTTCAGAATAAGCTCCTCAATAGCTTATAAAAGAAAAGTTTAAAATGTGTAGTTTGAAGAGGGCGCTATATAGCTAACACATGAGTAAAATATTGAATAAAATAATGAATAATATGAGATGATAAGCTTAAAAAATCTTCTGTATTTTATAATAATTAAAAAATAATGTCTAAAAATGAATGTACATATATCATAGATTGCAGTATGATTATAAAAAGGGACGTCTCCCTATAAGACAAATTAATAGATCCAATATAAAGCACAATAAAAACATTAAATAAAACAAAGTGTAGATACTGTGTTCAGAAGTCTGCCAAGTAAGAAGACCTTCTATGACTCAGTTTGAGGCAAAGTTAGTTGTGGTTCCACAAAATAAACAAGTGCACTTGTGTTGCAGATTGCGGTTACTTTTAACCTTTTGGTGTATAATAGGGTACAGTGTCACTATTCTATATCACTGTTCCATACAGTTAAAGCTTAGTTCCCAATAGAGTTAGAATAGCCAAAAGCCGCTTGTTACCTGACCCTGGTATCCTCTGTTTGCCTTGCCCTCACACAGCGAGTTCCACGTCTCCCAAACCGTAGCACACCTTGTGTGAACTGGTGAGATTCCCTGCTTCACTGCATAGCGGTTGCATCCAATACTGGTCACCTGACCTGAGGTCGTTTTTTCATTGGCTAAAGAACGGACTTTTGAATTTTAATAGTACTAATAGTTGCAAGGTTTCCTTCTGAAGTTAAATGTTCACAGCAATCACATTGGCTCTCCACAGTTGTTAATCAACGCGGGCCCACTTCTATTTCAGAGTTTAACCCCCTTGGTTGGAGGGTTTTCATTTTATATATTAGTTCAGCATCTTTCAATAAGTCTTTTTTTCAAGGTCCCACCCCCCTCCAGTTAGGTTTTATTTTACACACACCCCAGAATCTTAAATCTTTGAGGTTATTGTTGTGGACTTCCCTAAAGTGTTTGTAAACTTCCCTAAAGTGTTTGTAAATGGAACTTTTTCCTACCACCAATCACAAAGCTCCCATAGGTATAAAGAGAAGGCTCCAAACACAGTTATATATCTTGATAAATTGAGAAATTGGGCAAAACGCGTAAAATTAATAACTTTGGAGAGCCAATGTGATTGCTGTGAACATTTAACTACAGAAGGAAACCTTGCAACTATTTGTACTAGTAAAATTCAAAAGTCCATTCTTCAGCCAATGAAAAAATGACCTCAGGTCAGGTGACCGATATTGGATGCAACTGTTACGCTGAGTGGAACGCTACGCAGGGAAGCAGAGAGTCTCACTAGGTTCACACAAGGTGTGCTACAGCTTGGGAGACGTGGAACTCGCTGCTGTGTGAGCGCAAGGCAAATGGAGCATACAAGGGTCAGGTAACAGAAGCGGCTTTTGGCTATTCTAACTATTTGGAACTAAGCTTTAACTGTATGGAACAGTGATATAGAATGGTGACACTGTACCCTATTATACACCGAATGGAACAGTGATATAGAATGGTGACACTGTACCCTATTATACGCCGAATGGAACAGTGATATAGAATGGTGACACTGTACCCTATTATACACCGAATGGAACAGTGATATAGAATGGTGACACTGTACCCTATTATACGCCGAAATGTTAAAAGTAACTGCAATTTGCAACACAAGTGCACTTGTTTATTTTGTGGAACCACAACTAACTTTGCCTCAAATTGTATAGCGCCCTCTTCAAACTACACATTTTCCCCAACTGTTATAATATTCAGATGCAACTAGAATCTAAAACAAATATATACACAGCTTATAAAATAGATATAAATATCCTTTTTTGCAATAAGCTAAAAAAGGAGATCAAAATAAAAGCAA
This sequence comes from Bombina bombina, assembly GCF_027579735.1. NCBI lineage: Eukaryota > Metazoa > Chordata > Amphibia > Anura > Bombinatoridae > Bombina > Bombina bombina. The sequence continues at coordinate 739,928,029 of NC_069501.1, read as the reverse complement.
AACAAAATAAATATTGTTTTAAAAAAAAAGAATTATTTACAAGTTATTAATTGTTAGGTACATATTGAGAATGAAAAAACAATGCCTGTTGAACTACAGTTTATGTAAGAAGCTACATATACAATTGCACAAAATAATGGGTAGAGAAAAATCTACAATATAAGTATATAAACATAATGAGATATGATAATAATAATATGTAATTTATGCTAGGACCTAATAGCCCTGTTCCCAGTAAAGACGGTTTCCCATTACTTTGATAATCCTCATTACTATGTCACTGTTGGTTGCACTAGCAACATGAATAATGTCACAGTAGGACAGAAAACACTTTGTCCACTCTCTAAAAAGGTAGATCATGCTACAGAAATTAAACCAAAGGAGACTAACAAACTTTTCAAAAGCAAAGATCTCCTCAAAAAAAAGTGTCAGAAATTTGATTTAGCAAGAAATAAAGATGTGTACTTTACAAAGAAAACAAAAAGAACTGGAAGCCAAGGGGTTAAATGATTAATTAAGACTATGCTAAAATCCCTTAGTCGTAATGCCAAGTATTTCCAGTTCTTTTTTTATATTTCCCCCCAGATACTAAACTGCCTATGTACATCGACAAGGGCTGACAAATCCCAAGAACCAGATCTCCTAACATTTAACTTTCCTTGGCTCCTAAAAATATTTCCTTAGTTCATAAAAACTATTCAGCTATTGCCTTTATTTTAAATTTGGCTCCTAAGTTTCATATAAAAATTGTCAACAATCATCTTTCTTATGAGATGCCTAGTTTTCTAAAGCCCCTCATTTCAGAATGCCCAGTTTTCTAAAGCCCCCCTCATTTTAGCATTTTACACAACGTAATAATTTAATTGTCCTTATTTACACTTGATTACTGTTCTTACAAGTGACAAACAAGCTATTTCAAGTTTCGCAACATAAGCACCCTAGACTATTGTATCCAGATGTACTTAGACATCAATGTATTTTTAGTCAATTGCTTTGCGAACAGCAAAGCATCAATTTGGTGACAAACAACACAGGAGCTTATTTGTATGAAGAATTCTAAAAATATTAAAATGGTTACGGTTTAATGATTGATTTAAACTATATTTCATAGTTGTATGAAATTTAGAGCAGCACACATTAATTGCTTTTATATATATTGTGACAAATGTTGACAAACTTCTATGAGGCATCAAAACCAATCAAACATCAAAAAGAGCTGAAAAGGAATTTATATATATATGTGTGTGTGTGTGTGTGTGTGTGTATGTGTGTGTGTGTGTGTATATGTGTGTGTGTGTGTATGTGTATGTGTGTGTGTATGTGTGTGTGTATGTGTGTGTGTGTGTGCAAGACGTAATCCAGAAGTTAGTGTGTGTGTGTGTGTAAGATGTAATCCAGAAGTTAGAAGCCAAACTGCAATTGTAGCTGCTTTTGATCCTGTCAAGTGCTGTAGAGTTATCATCATCAAAACTCAGATTGCCAAAACAAAAAATGAAATTACTGCTCTAATTAATGTCAGTGATGTAGTCAAATATCTCATAGCTTCTTTTATTTTTAACTTGTTGGCTTTTAGACGTCATATAATGACAAAATACGGTACAAGAAACCTAATGAGTATTTTTGGTGGCTTTATTTCACAACTACAAGGGGAGGGGGAGGCATTTACTGTTCACAATAAGCAGTCGTGTGTAAGAGACAATTCAAACGCACTTTGAAATCTAAGCAATTGCTACACTGGAAACAGTAGCTGTAAGATACTGCATCTGACCTCAGACTTTCTCAAGCCTGGAGTTACCTTTAATCCCCACAGGACCCATATTGCCTCTGTCTGCTGGCACTTGGAGATACTGGTGCGGCCTTGAACTCCCGTACATCCAGTGGTACCTGCCAATTTCCATTGCTTGCCTGTTGTTTTCTGCCAGTTTTGTATGGTAAAACGATCAGTGTTCTCCAGCAAAAGCTTTACAATCAACTAGACATTTAATACAGAATACTAGTTACCTAGGAATGTGTGCAGCACTGCTTGGTGCTTACAGCAGGGACAAACTAAAGACTAGAACTGAACCAATGCCTGGTCTTAGAGTACCAGGTCAGAGCAGCTGCTCAATTATTCCCAAGCAACAGAGATCTGGTGAGGAGACAATAGTAGGAGGAATAACTAAAAGAACTACAGAATAGGAGGGAACAAAACCTAGATCTCTGCATGTGAGCATTGTCAGCAAAGCATCAAGCTGCTCCTTTAGTAGAACGTGTACTAAGTCTCAGGTGGCAACAAATGAAGTACAGAGAGCCAAACTGTACTTCTTCATTTCATCTAAAATAAAACATTTCAAAGTGAGCTACAGGTTATTAGATAGATAAACATTCCTGTACTGAATAAACCATTATTATCTTGTCACAAGTGTGTAAAAAAAAGTGGTGGAGTTGTCTTTATCAGCCAATGAGCTATAGTAGGAATACCACAACTTATGCTGCTGTATTTGTTCTTACGTAAAAGGAACACACCCTGCTCTGTGATTTTTGTACTGTGTTCCCAAGGATCCATTTTACCTGCAGCAGTGTATTATAATTTTTACAGATAGCTTATTTACCTTGCTGGTTTTGCCTATTGTATCTCCCTGAACATTTTAGTACTTAAGTTATAGCTATAGAAAATCTATCTAAACAAAGATATGTATAAAGAAAATCACTTCTAATAAAAGCGTTGGCAGAGAGGTTCTAAAATGTTCATTTCCAGTACTAGTCTCACTGTGTATATTGACATAAGATAAGTAGGATTTTGTGTAAATAATATAGAAACACACCGAAGTCTGTTGGTTCAACTCATTTCATTAGGTTGTGGTTTTCAATTAACAGAAATAACTATTTCATAAACAAAAATAAACCTAAATGAACACTACCATCCCTTTTATCCTCTGCAGCTGGTATAACAAGTCACTGAAATCACATTAAAGAGAAAATAGTTTAACAGTGCAATGCCCCTTTAACATATTTCTGGCCAAATATATTTATATAATTATGATTTAGAATACAATTTGGTGTGGGCTGTATAATAACTCATTTTTCTAAGTAGGAATATGTATTACATAATCATAAAATGATAGATATCAAATTCTAAAACTTGTGAAAAATGATGTTACGCCATTTAAAAAAAAAATATATATATTTATAACACATTTAAGATATCTGTCAAATTGCTGAGAATCAAAAGTAAAAATCAGGGCAGAGCTCAAATTAGTGTTTTTTTGCCTCAAAAATGTGATTGTAAAAAAGGTATTTGTAAATCTTATATTATAAAATACAGGATAGATTAACACACTTCCCCTTTCTATAAGAAGAATGACTGTTCTAAAAAAAAAAAATGAGTGAAAAGAAGACTCTCTTTAAAAAAAGCTCAAATTTCCAAACATTAATTTAAAAAAAAAGACAACAAAAAAAGACAGAAAACAATCTATTTGGAAAACATGCTCAGCCAGAGCACAATTTCATAAGATAATTTCTTATTTTCCTCTGTCACGCACTGCATGACTCACACATTCTCACTAAACAGCTAGCTAAAGCCTAGAATGCCAATGTGTTATAGTTTATACCATAAAGGTGTCAACACAAATCTTTAAAGATATTAGCAAGCCATGAAATAGTAGATGGATAACTTTGCTTGTAGTGGCATCTCTATGCACCCCCATATTGATATGCCCATTACTGAATGCAGATGGGATTTAACTAAGATAATGATAGAAACATGTATCCCCTGCACCATTGATATTTAGCTTTTTGGCCTATTATTTGTACCAGCAAATGTTATGCCATGCAGTAATTATCTAACCACTGAGGTTTGCAGGCAGACACATGGATTCCCACTAAAAGAAGATTATCACTAAACTGTGCAAGTTTCATTAGAATTACTCAGAATATAAAAATGATCATAAATATAATCTGAGGGTTTTACTCCCTGGTGCAGAACAAAATGTTAATGCTGTAACTTCGTCAGTAAAATGTCACCATGATCGCCATAGCAGTCAATAAAGGCACAGGATCGCTATAGCCGTCAATAAAGACATAGCTATGGTGCAATAATTTGCCATCAGTTTAATTCCCCAGTTAAAAAGGGCATAATACTGCAGAAGGAAAATGCTTTGATGTGTTAGTGCACTTTTAATTGTACTATAGGTTGCAAAAACAATGTTTTACCCCTACAAAATAGTTATTAAACATATATCTAAAGTTGGCTCCAGAGCAGCTATGCACAACTGGGAGCTAGCTGAACACATCAGGTAAACCAATGACAAGAGAAATATATATGTTTAGCCACCAATCACTAGCTTGTCCACTGTAGTGTACTGTGGCTCCTAAACCTATCTATATATGCTTTTCAACAAGGGATATTAAAAGAACCTTTGAAAGCACAAAAAAAGAGAAGTCTCTTAAAATTAAATGTTCTATCTGATTCATGGAATTTTTATTTTGACTTTCATGTCCCTTTAACCACTTGGATGCCAGTGAGCTTTAACTCCAACTTTAGACATAATCTAATCTTAAAGGGACACTAAACCCAAACATTTTCTTTCATGATTCAGGTAGAAAATACAATTTTAAACAACATTCCAATTTACTTCTATTATCTAATTTGCTTCATTCTTTAGATATTCTTTGTTGAAGAAATAGCAATGCACATGGGTGAGCCAATCACACGAGGCATCTATGTGCAGCCACCAATCAGCAGCTACTAAGCCTATCTAGATATGCTTTTCAGCTAATAATAACAAGAGAACTAAGCAAATTAGATAATAGAAGTAAATTAGAAAATTGTTTAAATTTGCATGATCAATGTGAATCATGAAAGAAAAAAGTTGGGTTTTATGTTCCTTTAATACTGCTCTTGGTTGAGAATAGTAAAGTCACGATTTTATTGAGGACACTTTCTCTTGACCTGAAGCATATTGTTTTGTTTTCAGGTTCTGATAGTAATAAGTACCTTACTGAGAATGATAAAACTATTAATGCAGCATGTTCATTTTGAATTTGGTGATAAGATAATGAATATTGTGGTAGGACCCTCTGGGAGTGGAGTTTGACAAGTCTGGCTTAATCAGGCCAAAATTTAAGATATCTCTAAATACACACACAAATGTATCATGTTCAACTAAATGTGTTAGGCCTCATGAAGATGTAAAACATGTCCTCAAAGATCAAGTGTGGATATCGCTTGTTTAAAAAAACAAATTAATTATATCAATATTCCAAAGACTTTCCATAGTCAAAGAAAATCTGTCAATCTATCACATTTTACAGGAATTGTCACATAGTATACATGGACCATAATCACTACAAGAGCAAATTTATCAAAAGAGATCATCTGAAGATCTCTCCTAGTTTAATCTAGAAAAGCACAGTATTTTAGTATTGATGCACAGGATTTTAGTTTAGTGAATAAGACGACTCCACCAATACTATAAATCATTAATACCATTTGTTAAATATTACTTGTACGAACTACTGATGCTACGGGGAGCTGTATTATTCAAATAGTGTTACTCATCACTACAAACAAAGTGCAAATTCTGGGAAATAAATCAGACTATTATAAGAATATTGTTCATTATATTAAACTTACTTTTTTCAGAAGACATTACTCAATTTGATTCTTTCAAATCTGTTGATAAGTTTGGAATATTAACATTTTTATTTGTACTTTAACATTTTTTTAATGTAAGCACCGAAAATCTGTTGGTTGTTCCATTCACCCTCATTAATAAGACATGGCTGCCAATTGTATTTATGAATTCATTAGACCCAATAGAAAACAGCGACAACATCTCTACACAGTATCTATATTTCTGAACCATGATTATAGATCCATAGTGTATAGATGTAATAATCTCCCTCCCGTGTGGTATCTAAAATTGCTGTCTTCACTACCTTTTAGTTATTGAGCCATAGTGCATTGAGTCTAACACATTTCCTTCTATACTGATATGTGCCTTGGTATAAACAATTTATTTAGAACCAAAAGAAAATGAAATATTATTCACAGTTGCACATAAGTACAGAATAGTCCTAGGCAAAGAGGTGGCACAATCATTTTCCAAGCAGCAACAAACGGAACATGGGCTCTGAGTTGCTAAGAAACCATTTCTCTGTTGAGAAGAGCTATCTGGCTTAATAGTGCAAAAGGATAATGGGGACTTCTCCCACCACCAAAACAGCCTTATAACATGGTACATTGTATGGCAGATCCTGAGTACATGTACAGCCAGCCTGAAAAAAAGATTTTCATGATTTTTACAATCAATCAAGCCTATATATGTATGAAAACACTAAGCAAATCATATTAATATATATATATAAATAAAATGCACACACATAGATGATTATCAATAAAAGGGCACATAATTAAGGGGGGGTAAGACTGTAAAAAGGAAATCCAGACAGTAATATGCCATAATATTTGCCATTTGTTGCAGCTACAAATCAGAGTTGCAGTTTTTGAAACTGCTTTTTTCTCTCCATATATCTACGACTGACTAAAACATTTTTAGCTTCTTGTTTATTTTCTTTTTAAAAGACCCACAGAATGATCTAAGCCCTTTAGACTTCTAATGAAAAGCTTTCAATAAGAAGCTGTTGAGTACCTTTTTTCTCTTGGCTTTGTTCTGTGGTTTCCTCTGCTGCAGTTTCCATGGCTGGCTTCATCCCATGCACCAAAAATGCTTTTTAAATGCCCCCAACAACAAACACTTTCCTCTTCTTCCTTTGCTCTGAACTCTTCGCTGCCTCCTATTTACAGCTTCAGTGATTGAGTGTCTCTGTTCTCCACTACAGTAGATTACAGTCCTTTCCAATATGCAGTCTTGTCAGATACAATTCCTCTCTGCCTACTGGTCCTCTGAGATTCCTGCCAGCAAGCAGTGAGTCATACGTCATGCAGAATCCCTGTTAGAAAATGGTCTTTCTGTGCTTGATTATACCCAGACTTGCTGTACACTGAATCCAGAGGGAAAAAAGCTGTTGCTAACCCCCTCCCTCTTTTCCTACAAAGCCCCCCTGCCCGCATCCCCTTTAAACCCCCCTTATATTATGCTAATCAATTCTCATAACTTAATAGACAAGCAGCATCACACACAAGGGGATGTTTGCGAGAACAAAAAAAATAATAATGTGCTTGTCACATGACACATATGTCTGAGCCCCCCTCATATGCCATAGTTAGTATGTCACACTCATATATTCTTGTTTCCCATGGGGGGGCTTTACATGTTTTACCATTTGATTCATCCCATATGCCCTCTGTTCCAGAACAGTATGAGGACTATGCTAACTGTGTCAATTAAAGGTTAAGGGGATTCCTATTTTATCTACATCAGCTAAAGGAAAAAAAATGAATAAGCACAAAGAGAGCTAGAACAACAATATATAATATAAACATGCAAATAAAATGGCTACTATCTCAAAGCACATAAAATCCTTAACACTGTATATGATTTTTTTACTTGAGTATGTTATGATAAAAAAACAAATAAGAAACAACAAAAAATTCTCCAAATATAAAGAATGTTTTGTATAGTTTGTAGTTTGAGGCGATACGTTACTTCAAAGAAACAGGACTATAAAATTCATAGCCTGAAAACTAGATATAAAAATGATGGTTCCTAAGCAATAAAGCAGCGATGTAGCCATCGTTTTTGAGTGGATATGTTCTCTGGAAAAGAATGGAGCGTTTTAAAATGACATTTTCTCATACATGAACTCTGCTAAAGAAATAAACAAAATATATGAATTCAAGGTCAGTAAACTTTATAGAGACTTCTTTGGCCAAAACAAAGTTTCATGTGTATGCCTCATTAAATTATATCACATTAGGACAACACAAATAAACCAGCAGTATCCAAACTTTAACAATTTTTTAGAAAAAGTTTATTAATCATCTAACAATTAAAAATGAGAACTGATTGGCTCAAAATTATCAAGCACAAATATACAGCAACAAAGACCCAAGGATACTTAGGTGCCGATTTATTAAAGGGACATAAAACCCAAATGTTTTCTTTCATTATTCAGATAGAGAAAACAATTTTAAACAACATTCCAATTTACTTCTATTATCTAATTTGCTTCATTAGTTAGATATCCTTTGTTTAAGAAATAGAAATGCACGTGGGTGAACCAATCAAATGAGGCATCTATGTGCAGCCACCAATCAGCATCTTCTGAGCCTATCTAGATATGCTTTTCAGCAAAGGATATCAAGAGAATGAAGCAAATTAGATAATAGAAGTAAATTTGAAAGTTGTTTAAAATTACATGATCTTTCTAAATAATGAAAGACAAAATTTGGGTTTAATGTCCATTTAAGCTGCAAATGCAGCTGTTTCTGCGCGAGTCTTCAGGCTTGCCGGAAACAAAAAGTTAATGTGCAAGGGACAGCATTGCACAAGCAGTTTACAAGAAATGCTTGTGCAATGATAAATGCAGACAGTATACGTATGCTGTCGGCATTTAGCAATGTCAGGCAGACATTATCAGCTACAGCGGATCATGTCTGTCCATTATTTAATAAATCTACCCTATAGTGTGAATTCAGAGAGAGGAGACAGTAATTGGACAGTTACTGAGAAGGAGGGGATACGGAGTGATGCAAATGGTACAAGGTTGAGGAGTAGCAGGGACACAAAAACAAAAAAAATTAATAGTGATGTGCCACAACGTTGTCCAACCCTTAATAGAAAATACTGAAAATGAAAAAATCTTCTAGGCATCAAATGTTTTTTTTAATAGTAGGTGTAATAAAACCTTTTGTTCAGCAACAAATATTGTGTGTACCAGACACCATTACTTTTATGATGCTGGGAGCAGGGACTGGGTGAGAATTGTTGTGAGTTTTATGTGAAGCATAACACCCCACTGCATGTGAGGGTAAGATGACACATAAAGGAAATGTTTTTGGAGCTAAACGAGGGAAAATGTAGGTTATGTGAAGAAAGAGAACAAATCCTGTGAAGAAGAGACCACTAGCCTTACAGGATAGGGTTTTAAAGAGCTGTTCGGCCTAAAGTCATCATTTAGTTTATGCCTATAGCACTGTCCCTTTAAAGCATGATACAAACAAAATCAGACAGATGGTAAAAGATCTACAGTATTTCTGTGGGTGAAGTATCCAGTGCTTGAAAAAGAGGAGGGCGAAAGAGTCAAAACATGACCAGAAAAAGAAGAGAAAAATGCAGGGACTTAGGTTTGATAATCAGATAGAACTTAATTCACAACAGTTTGCCTGTGTGTCTTTGGGATATTTGGAAACCTCCATTTTTTAAACAACAAAAATACCACAGATTCCTACAGATCACAAAATATTCATAGGCTGGCTAAAGATTAGAGATAACCCCCCCATTATTTATCTATCCATCACCAGCAATGGACACACCATAATTATAAATTTAGGTTAATGTTACTAAGTTATTAAAATGAACATAAAATAAATCTTTTTTTATGTTTAGCATGAACTTCTTTCTAATAAGGGGAAACCACTAGAACTGGCTACAAGCGTAACCTGCACAACGTTAGATAAACTGCCTCATAGTATTTCACACACTCTACAAAAACTAAATCCTCTAACAGGCACACCCAAAATCACTTCCTGGATCTGTGGAGCAATAATACTATAACTGTAGGCTGTTTCTAAAGTACTTGCTTTGGTTTGGGATTTTTAATACACCTTAATGAGTGCAATATGTCTACAGGAGAACCACCACCCACTAGCGTGAAGTTCATCAAAAGGTGATTTACCAGTAAAACACATGAGCACGCTTTTCCAATACCTCAAAACAGCATTGCTATGTAATACACTAATATCCGAAGCGTGAGCAGAAGAGGCTTTTAAACTCCAAAAATGAAATTCAATCTAGAATCTGATGTGATTTAATATTTCAAGTTCCATATTAATTTAATTTCTACCCAGCCTTGTTTACATATTTCAACTGGTTACAATAAATGATTTGATAGAAAAAGATTATTCCTTAAAATGTGAGGAAATGTTAGTTTACAAACACGGTGATAGATACAGATCCTTGTAGATGGGACAGATACTAAAAAAGGTGCACTTAGGATACACGCGTTTTGTCAGCTTAAAGGGACATGAAACAACATTTTTCTTTTACGATTCAGATAGGTAATGCAATTTTAAACAACTTTTCAATTTACTTCTATTAACAAATTTGCTTAATTTTCTTGGTATCAGCAATGCACTACTGGGAGCAAAGTAAACACATCTTCTGAGCCAAAGACATGAGGTATATATGCGCAGCCACTCATCAACAGCTAGCTCAGAGAAGTGCACTGTCGCTCCGGAACTTATCTAGGTATGTTTTTAATAAAAGGATACAAAGAAAATAAAAGCAAACAGAAGAAAAAATGGTAAGTTGTTTACAACAGCATGCTCTATCTAAATCATTAAAGATTATTTTTTTACTTTATTGTCTGTTTAAAGGGATAGAAAGGTTGACATTGAAATGTGCATGGGTGCACATCTCTCACTGAATATGTGTGTATGCCGCACATAACTTTTACTATAAGCATTTTTGCTAATGGAACTGTTTTTCAAAAATGCTTCTATTTCAAATTAAAATGGACTTGTGCACATTTCAATCTTGACCTTTCTATCCCTTTATATCCTGTTCCTTTCTTTTTTTTTGCAGGTATGAAAGATAGACCAGTTTAGAAAAAAAGCAAATGTTTCCATAAGTATAAATTTATATAACATTTTATATAAACATCTCAGTTACATGTTAACTGTACAAGTGTTTTGGAAAGCTTTGACTTCTTGTCACTTACTAAGATGTCCAAGAGAAAAATCTATATGCAATCAAAAGCAGGAAGTATGAATCCAAGAAGTCTGTCTGATTTTCCAGGAAATTGAACTATGATGGAGTGTATCTGCTAAAAAGCACAAATGTTCTATTTCTGCAGAAGCCTATTAAAGCAACATTGTAGAGCAAAATTAAAACACTCATTTCTCAGAGCATCTGAATTTGAAACTTAATGATCATTTTTTTTACTTTGCAACTCTACAACACAGTGCCAGTAATAAAGTCATGCATCTTGCATGCTTCTGGGCCATTCCGGAGCAGCGAATAGGGCTAGTAATTTGCAGATATGTACGTATGCTGCTCCTGATTTGGCTCACCAGTCAATTCCTAATGCGGTGTGACACCAAGTTGACGCTGGGACATGCCAGGATGTTCTGACTGAGATCTCAGCCACTGTAAATGTGCACAAGATGAAACGTAAATGGATAGCTCAAAAAAAATCTGTCAAATATGACAGCAGCTATTAAATGTGCTTAAAATTCTGCATGAAAACAGAATTTATGTTTACCTGATAAATTACTTTCTCCAACGGTGTGTCCGGTCCACGGCGTCATCCTTACTTGTGGGATATTCTCTTCCCCAACAGGAAATGGCAAAGAGCCCAGCAAAGCTGGTCACATGATCCCTCCTAGGCTCCGCCTACCCCAGTCATTCGACCGACGTTAAGGAGGAATATTTGCATAGGAGAAACCATATGGTACCGTGGTGACTGTAGTTAAAGAAAATAAAATATCAGACCTGATTAAAAAAACCAGGGCGGGCCGTGGACCGGACACACCGTTGGAGAAAGAATTTTATCAGGTAAACATAAATTCTGTTTTCTCCAACATAGGTGTGTCCGGTCCACGGCGTCATCCTTACTTGTGGGAACCAATACCAAAGCTTTAGGACACGGATGAAGGGAGGGAGCAAATCAGGTCACCTAAATGGAAGGCACCACGGCTTGCAAAACCTTTCTCCCAAAAATAGCCTCAGAAGAAGCAAAAGTATCAAACTTGTAAAATTTGGTAAAAGTGTGCAGTGAAGACCAAGTCGCTGCCCTACATATCTGATCAACAGAAGCCTCGTTCTTGAAGGCCCATGTGGAAGCCACAGCCCTAGTGGAATGAGCTGTGATTCTTTCGGGAGGCTGCCGTCCGGCAGTCTCGTAAGCCAATCTGATGATGCTTTTAATCCAAAAAGAGAGAGAGGTAGAAGTTGCTTTTTGACCTCTCCTTTTACCGGAATAAACAACAAACAAGGAAGATGTTTGTCTAAAATCCTTTGTAGCATCTAAATAGAATTTTAGAGCGCGAACAACATCCAAATTGTGCAACAAACGTTCCTTCTTTGAAACTGGTTTCGGACACAGAGAAGGTACGATAATCTCCTGGTTAATGTTTTTGTTACAAACAACTTTCGGAAGAAAACCAGGTTTAGTACGCAAAACCACCTTATCTGCATGGAACACCAGATAAGGAGGAGAACACTGCAGAGCAGATAATTCTGAAACTCTTCTAGCAGAAGAAATTGCAACCAAAAACAAAACTTTCCAAGATAATAATTTAATATCAACGGAATGCAGGGGTTCAAACGGAACCCCCTGAAGAACTGAAAGAACTAAATTGAGACTCCAAGGAGGAGTCAAAGGTTTGTAAACAGGCTTGATTCTAACCAGAGCCTGAACAAAGGCTTGAATATCTGGCACAGCTGCCAGCTTTTTGTGAAGTAACACCGACAAGGCGGAAATCTGTCCCTTCAGGGAACTTGCAGATAATCCTTTTTCCAATCCTTCTTGAAGGAAGGATAGAATCCTAGGAATCTTAACCTTGTCCCAAGGGAATCCTTTAGATTCACACCAACAGATATATTTTTTCCAAATCTTGTGGTAAATCTTTCTAGTTACAGGCTTTCTGGCCTGAACAAGAGTATCGATAACAGAATCTGAGAATCCTCGCTTCGATAAAATCAAGCGTTCAATCTCCAAGCAGTCAGCTGGAGTGAAACCAGATTCGGATGTTCGAACGGACCCTGAACAAGAAGGTCTCGTCTCAAAGGTAGCTTCCAAGGTGGAGCCGATGACATATTCACCAGATCTGCATACCAAGTCCTGCGTGGCCACGCAGGAGCTATCAAGATCACCGACGCCCTCTCCTGATTGATCCTGGCTACCAGCCTGGGGATGAGAGGAAACGGCGGGAACACATAAGCTAGATTGAAGGTCCAAGGTGCTACTAGTGCATCCACTAGAGCCGCCTTGGGATCCCTGGATCTGGACCCGTAGCAAGGAACTTTGAAGTTCTGACGAGAGGCCATTAGATCCATGTCTGGAATGCCCCACAGCTGAGTGACTTGGGCAAAGATTTCCGGATGGAGTTCCCACTCCCCCGGATGCAATGTCTGACGACTCAGAAAATCCGCTTCCCAATTTTCCACTCCTGGGATGTGGATAGCAGACAGGTGGCAGGAGTGAGACTCCGCCCATAGAATGATTTTGGTCACTTCTTCCATCGCTAGGGAACTCCTTGTTCCCCCCTGATGGTTGATGTACGCAACAGTCGTCATGTTGTCTGATTGAAACCGTATGAACTTGGTCCTCGCTAGCTGAGGCCAAGCCTTGAGAGCATTGAATATCGCTCTCAGTTCCAGAATATTTATCGGTAGAAGAGATTCTTCCCGAGACCAAAGACCCTGAGCTTTCAGGGATCCCCAGACCGCGCCCCAGCCCATCAGACTGGCGTCGGTCGTGACAATGACCCACTCTGGTCTGCGGAATGTCATCCCTTGTGACAGGTTGTCCAGGGACAGCCACCAACGGAGTGAGTCTCTGGACCTCTGATTTACCTGTATCTTTGGAGACAAGTCTGTATAGTCCCCATTCCACTGACTGAGCATGCACAGTTGTAATGGTCTTAGATGAATGCGCGCAAAAGGAACTATGTCCATTGCCGCTACCATCAACCCGATCACTTCCATGCACTGAGCTATGGAAGGAAGAGGAACGGAATGAAGTATCCGACAAGAGTCTAGAAGTTTTGTTTTTCTGGCCTCTGTTAGAAAAATCCTCATTTCTAAGGAGTCTATAATTGTTCCCAAGAAGGGAACCCTTGTTGACGGGGATAGAGAACTCTTTTCCACGTTCACTTTCCAGCCGTGAGATCTGAGAAAGGCCAGGACGATGTCCGTGTGAGCCTTTGCTTGAGGAAGGGACGACGCTTGAATCAGAATGTCGTCCAGGTAAGGTACTACTGCAATGCCCCTTGGTCTTAGCACCGCTAGAAGGGACCCTAGTACCTTTGTGAAAATCCTTGGAGCAGTGGCTAATCCGAAAGGAAGCGCCACGAACTGGTAATGTTTGTCCAGGAATGCGAACCTTAGGAACCGATGATGTTCCTTGTGGATAGGAATATGTAGATACGCATCCTTTAAATCCACCGTGGTCATGAATTGACCTTCCTGGATGGAAGGAAGAATAGTTCGAATGGTTTCCATCTTGAACGATGGAACCTTGAGAAACTTGTTTAAGATCTTGAGATCTAAGATTGGTCTGAACGTTCCCTCTTTTTTGGGAACTATGAACAGATTGGAGTAGAACCCCATCCCTTGTTCTCTTAATGGAACAGGATGAATCACTCCCATTTTTAACAGGTCTTCTACACAATGTAAGAACGCCTGTCTTTTTATGTGGTCTGAAGACAACTGAGACCTGTGGAACCTCCCCCTTGGGGGAAGTCCCTTGAATTCCAGAAGATAACCCTGGGAGACTATTTCTAGCGCCCAAGGATCCAGAACATCTCTTGCCCAAGCCTGAGCGAAGAGAGAGAGTCTGCCCCCCACCAGATCCGGTCCCGGATCGGGGGCCAATATTTCATGCTGTCTTGGTAGCAGTGGCAGGTTTCTTGGCCTGCTTTCCCTTGTTCCAGCCTTGCATTGGTCTCCAAGCTGGCTTGGCTTGAGAAGTATTACCCTCTTGCTTAGAGGACGTAGCACTTTGGGCTGGTCCGTTTTTACGAAAGGGACGAAAATTAGGTCTATTTTTTGCCTTGAAAGGCCGATCCTGAGGAAGGGCGTGGCCCTTACCCCCAGTGATATCAGAGATAATCTCTTTCAAGTCAGGGCCAAACAGCGTTTTCCCCTTGAAAGGAATGTTTAGTAGCTTGTTCTTGGAAGACGCATCAGCCGACCAAGATTTCATGATTCTGTCCATAATCTCCTCATAAGGAGGAGAATCACTATCGAGCGCCTTTATCAGTTCATCAAACCAGAAACATGCGGCTGTAGTGACAGGGACAATGCATGAAATTGGTTGTAGAAGGTAACCCTGCTGAACAAACATCTTTTTAAGCAAACCTTCTAATTTTTTATCCATAGGATCTTTGAAAGCACAACTATCCTCTATGGGTATAGTGGTGCGTTTGTTTAAAGTAGAAACCGCTCCCTCGACCTTGGGGACTGTCTGCCATAAGTCCTTTCTGGGGTCGATCATAGGAAACAATTTTTTAAATATGGGGGGAGGGACGAAAGGAATACCGGGCCTTTCCCATTCTTTATTAACAATGTCCGCTACCCGCTTGGGTATAGGAAAAGCTTCTGGGAGCCCCGGCACCTCTAGGAACTTGTCCATTTTACATAGTTTCTCTGGGATGACCAACTTTTCACAATCATCCAGAGTGGATAATACCTCCTTAAGCAAAATGCGGAGATGTTCCAACTTAAATTTAAATGCAATCACATCAGGTTCAGCCTGTTGAGAAATGTTCCCTGAATCAGTAATTTCTCCCTCAGACAAAACCTCCCTGGCCCCCTCAGATTGGGTTAGGGGCCCTTCAGAGATATTAATATCAGCGTCGTCATGCTCTTCAGTAACTAAAACAGAGCAGCCACGCTTACGCTGACAAGGGTTCATTTTGGCTAAAATGTTTTTGACAGAATTATCCATTACAGCCGTTAATTGTTGCATAGTAAGGAGTATTGGCGCGCTAGATGTACTAGGGGCCTCCTGAGTGGGCAAGACTCGTGTAGACGAAGGAGGGAATGATGCAGTACCATGCTTACTCCCCTCACTTGAGGAATCATCTTGGGCATCATTGTCATTATCACATAAATCACATTTATTTAAATGAATAGGAATTCTGGCTTCCCCACATTCAGAACACAGTCTATCTGGTAGTTCAGACATGTTAAACAGGCATAAACTTGATAAGAAAGTACAAAAAACGTTTTAAAATAAAACCGTTACTGTCACTTTAAATTTTAAACTGAACACACTTTATTACTGCAATTGCGAAAAAACATGAAGGAATTGTTCAAAATTCACCAAATTTTCACCACAGTGTCTTAAAGCCTTAAAAGTATTGCACACCAAATTTGGAAGCTTTAACCCTTAAAATAACGGAACCGGAGCCGTTTTAAAACTTTAACCCCTTTACAGTCCCTGGTATCTGCTTTGCTGAGACCCAACCAAACCCAAAGGGGAATACGATACCAAATGACGCCTTCAGAAAGTCTTTTCTAAGTATCAGAGCTCCTCTCACATGCGACTGCATGCCATGCCTCTCAAAAAACAAGTGCGCCACACCGGCGCGAAAATGAGGCTCTGCTTATGCTTTGGGAAAGCCCCTAAGAAATAAGGTGTCTAATACAGTGCCTGCCGATATTATTATATCAAAATACCCAGATAAAATGATTCCTCAAGGCTAAATATGTGTTAATAATGAATCGATTTAGCCCAGAAAAGTCTAAAGTCTTAATAAGCCCTTGTGAAGCCCTTATTTACAATCGTAATAAACATGGCTTACCGGATCCCATAGGGAAAATGACAGCTTCCAGCATTACATCGTCTTGTTAGAATGTGTCATACCTCAAGCAGCAAGAGACTGCACACTGTTCCCCCAACTGAAGTTAATTGCTCTCAACAGTCCTGTGTGGAACAGCCATGGATTTTAGTTACGGTTGCTAAAATCATTTTCCTCATACAAACAGAAATCTTCATCTCTTTTCTGTTTCTGAGTAAATAGTACATACCAGCACTATTTCAAAATAACAAACTCTTGATTGAATAATAAAAACTACAGTTAAACACTAAAAAACTCTAAGCCATCTCCGTGGAGATGTTGCCTGTACAACGGCAAAGAGAATGACTGGGGTAGGCGGAGCCTAGGAGGGATCATGTGACCAGCTTTGCTGGGCTCTTTGCCATTTCCTGTTGGGGAAGAGAATATCCCACAAGTAAGGATGACGCCGTGGACCGGACACACCTATGTTGGAGAAAAGGAGTTTAAACTGGTATTGAAATAAAAAGGAAATTAAGGTTTGTGCACATCTTTAGGAAAATCTCCCATTGGCAGATAAGAAAAACTAGCACTATTGCTATATACTGGTATGCTTTTCAGGCATAAAAATATTTTCTTTAGATAATTCCCTGAGGGCCGCCCCTGGGAGTATCGGAGTGTGGTTTTTCACATCCGACCCAGATCTCATAATTGGGCTCCAAGTCATGCCAGTGCAATTGTATAAAATAAATGTTTGGTGTTTTATTTTTTCTTATTTCGTGTGTCAAATCACAGCAACAATCATAAATGATCCTCCCTGAAGACTCCAATAACAAATGACTGCTGATATTAAAGGACAATATATGCTCTAATTAATTGATTGAATCAGCGGCGGTTTCCACTTGGGACCAGCAGTGCTCCGCAGGTCCCAGGCGGCACTTCTACTGTGTGTTTAACACCTTTGTGGGGTCTCTTGGTAACTGAAAGGGAAAAAAACCAACAAGGTGTTGCTCTCATTTGTAGACCCTTCCTATTCCCATATTTCAGCCAATTTATTCAACACGTTTCCCACTGTTCCCGATTTCCTCTGAATCATCTTGAAGTTCATATTGGGTAAACAATCGATATAACTTGTTTCACCATTTTACTATCCTATGGAATCAATTCACTAAAGAAAGATACATAAAAATGATTGCGATATAATACACAGCTGTATAAAGTATAGAAGCTGGTGAGACTTGAATAGTTTGTAAATTTTACTCTTTAACAATATGCAAGATTGTAGATTTGAATGGTTTCAATTTTTTTCATTTCATGTGATTTTGCTGATCCACAGAGTGAAGTAGAGAACAGACCTCAAACAGTGTGTCACATAGTTTCACAGTATGACTTGACAGCTCTGAAGTTCAATTACTTGAACAAAGAACTTTTGAAATAAATGTAGTAATTTACAAACCTCTAAAATAGCAGCAGGTGCATCTGATGAGCTCACCTGTTTGCCGCTTGAGAAATACTTTAGACAAAATGCATCGCTGCTTCTCAAGTAGTTTTCAGATCTCAATTCTAATATCAAAACTCTACGGTTAAAAGTGACTTTTTGTTTTATTTATTTATGTTTCTGCTTTAGGACACCCATGTCTCAAAAGTTTATGACCCTTTACCATTCATTTGAATACAATTCAGCTAAATATGTACAATAATTATTACACAGTGCTTGAGTCGAAAAACCTTTCAAGATTGAGTTTATGCTCAAAGACCAAAGCATCTTTTATTTTATTTTTATCCTCAGACCTAGTTTGCACAATATTCTCAGCAGATGGCTTTGATACCCTTGCTGAGAACTGAAGCTCTCTAGAGAGTTCATCTAAGTTTGTTCAGAATCCAACCATGGGAGTGGCTTTCCCTGTAGACAAGGGTCTGAATTATTTTTGTATTGTTATATTATAAATATTGCATTGTCTTATATTCACTGAAAAATAACTCATTATAAATAGACTACTAATGTAGATATGTATAGTGTGGTTATATTTTAGAATTCTTTTTTTTTGTTATCTTTGTTTAGAAATATTTTCCTTAGCATGTACTTTCTGTAAACAAGTAACTTCATATATTCTGGGTTGCCTTTACTATCCGGTATGCTGGTAAAGACCCCTGTCATATATTTGATTCCTCTAGATGTATTTTCTCCAGCTTATGCGCTAAATGTACAGATGAAGTATTGGAAAAGTACAAATAAATTGTGTGCATTGTAACAGACAGTGGCCAAAAGCTTAAGTGCCCGTTACATATTCCCTATGATTATAAAGCAAAGTAAGAAAAAAAAAATGAAATAGTACCACCTCATTATGCTCCTTTTTATCCATGTGAAAACTATTTCATTAACATCTCGTGGGAGACTGGGGCTGGGCAGAGAAAAGAAAGTGCAAGATGGACTCAGCACAACCATTTAGCGCTTCATGGGTGAATGAGTGCCCCAGCCCTTTTTCAAAGAGTACAAACACTGACACTCACATAATACAGCCCTGTCTCCTGTCTGCTTATCATTCATTGTCAATTATTGCATAGGAGAAATAAACTGGTGGGAAAATTACCCTGAATTAGCATATTGACAGTTGTTTAGCTTATGTACAATTTAAAGGTGCATAAAAAAAACAGGGTTTTGTTTTTTTTTATTAAAAATGGCACAAGGTCAGTAATGACTATGACATTGTGCACAAATCAGACAGGCAGGACTTATAAAGAATGTAAAAGCATTGTATTATGCACTTTAGATAAAGCCAAGCAATCCGGATTGTTCTGTGTTCATTTTAAATTGACAGAATTGCAGTGATCCAGAAAGGGATATATATATATAATATGCTATGTAATTTTTTTCTTTTCAATAGAGTTAAATAGTATTTTGTATTATTGTATTCATTTAGTAAATTCTCATGGGTGGAAGTGAAATTTATTTTTTGGAATTATCACGCTACTTATTTATTGTAATCATAAAGGGACAGTAAAGTCAAAATGTAACTTTCATGATTCAGATAGAGCATGCAATTTAAAAACCACAATAATTATCTAATTTTCTTTGTTATCTTGGTATCTTTTGTAGAAAATCATACCTAGGTAGGCTCAGTGGGCAGCAATGCCTACTACTGGGAGATAGATGCTAATTGGTACCTAAACATAGATGCCTGTTTTCATTGGTTTATCTGATATGTTCGTGGGGAAAAAGCAGGTGCGCTAAACAGTAAAAACAGTACCGGTATGTAAATGCTTTACTTAATAAATATTTGCTTTACTTAATAAATATTATTGCATCAAAATGGATAAAAATGCACACACAGATTAAAGGTATACAACACCTCCGGTGGTAATAATAAAAATAACAGAGGAGAGTATAATTTTTTTTTTATAAACAACAATACACAGAAATGAATATAAAATAGAATCTAATTATGGAAATCCTAATGTCTATCAAAAGTCTATTCATGCACTAGACAGTCTGGTTTGGTTATGATTCAGTAAACAACTATGCACTGCATTTCCACACTGCACTTCATTTGCAAAGTGAACAAACTCCGGTTTAGTGAAATGTTGTTTGCTACTATGGAGATCACAAACACTGGTCCACGGAACAACTGTAGCAACTAAAAACCACTATCTTATCTCCTGCTGTTCGGTTTTGCCCGGTATACCTTGCCACTTTACGGTTGATTGAATTGTGGTTGCACTTCATTTTGCGCTTGTATCCTTGGGCGGTTGTCCCCGTCGTCTCTATAGTCTTACAGCTGAGGTCTCACTTCCGAATTCAGCAGTCATATGCACTTGATCCTCCAATAAGGTGTGGTATTTTTGCTGTGTCTTACGAAACTTCTTTCAGTCGGATCCAGGTTTCACCAGCTGTTGTAACAGAGCTCTCTGTTTTTCCTTAGTAGTGAATACTCATCAACCTATCTGATGTGTTCAGCTAGCTCCAAGTAGTGCATTGCTACTTTTCAACAAAGGATACCAAGAAAACGAAGCAAATTTGATAATAGAAGTAATTTGGAAAGATGTTTAAAATAGTATGCTCTATCTGAATCATGAAAGAAAATGTTTGGATTTCATGTTCCTTTAAAGGTTGATAAAAACCAAAATTTGATATATGATGTTGAAGAAGCAGCAATGCAATACTGGGAGCGAGCTGAACACATTAGGTAAGCCAATCACAAAAGGCATAATACAGTCACCAATCAGCAGCTAGCTCCCAGTAGTGCACTGCTGTACCTTAGCCTACCCAGGTATACTTTTAAAAAAAGGATAAAAAGAGAACAAAGCAAATTAGATGATTTGAAATACATTGGAAAGTTGTTTAAAAATTGCTCTATCTGAATCGTGAAAAAAAGTGTATTTGAGTGTGTGTAGTATTTGTTTGTGTACTGTGTGTTCAGTCTGTGTGTATATTCATTCAAAGGCAAACAAGATTACACCAATGACTATATAAATAAATATTAGAGTGTGTTTTATTTATGAATGAACAGGTCATTATAAATTTAACTTTTTGCATAACACAGACAAATTATGGAGCATATGTTTAAACTAGAGACTGAGTCCCTCTGGGAGAAGAATGCAATTATTGTCTTTAAATATTTATACTCCTATTTTGTGGAAGAGTAGGCTAAACATCCTTGTGCTCTAGCACAAACAACCATCAAATAGTTTAAAAATAATTGTTTACATTTTCTGACTTATAATTGAGAATTTTACCTTCAGATTTTAAGGAACCTGAAAAGTGCCACAAGTCAGGAAAGAGTTACACTTACCTTACATAGTATACTGCCATACTAGGGCATGGTTTCTCAAAATTCTGGTGCCCTCTACCTAATCTACTGGGGTGAGATGAAGAGAGGTATAACACGTAGGGCTCAGCAACCAAACTTGTGAGCATGGTGACAATTTGTACAAAAATCTTTGGGGGGGGGGGGGGGGGGCAGGTTTGAGCATTATATTATAAGTGTGTATGTATGTACAAATATAGCTACGCACAGGCAACAATTAAAATATAGTGTAAATAGTAATGGTTAAGAACCAATGTGGGTCTAGGTTTCATTTTAAAATATAGCGTAGATTGTAATGGTTAAGAACAAATGTGGGTCTGAGGCCTTCGAGCAGGGCTATGCAGGATACTTTTCTATGAATTTTACGGACTGAGAGGATGTGGGAAGATATAAGAACATGGAAGAGCTGAGAACACTGGTGAACAGAGGTATAAAGAGCAGAAGACAGACTTCTATATTCTATATTAATTTGTATCACATATCCCTTTGAGCTTTAAATATGCACTATTATTGTGACTAATTTGGCATCATATAAGCTGTTGATTTTTATTGCAATGGCCATGGCTTATGATTTTATTTACTGTGGTTAGCAATATATATTTTTGTAATATATTTGTTTAGTCAATAAATTTTTCACTTCATTTCATCAATTGAGTATATTTAAATTCTTTGCCTTTTTGGGTCTGGTTCAGTGTGAGTGCTGGTTATTACAAGTCTGATATAATTTTATGGTGTTTTATATGAGAAGTGCTGGCTAAGGAATCCTTTTCTTTTCTGTACTCTTTATCTTTTTTTCTGTCAATTCCCTTCTCTTTTTGAAAGACAATCAATAACTGATTCCTCCTGTGCACCCTCTGACATGTGCTATTTTTGTCTGAGGTCTCTCTTCACCATACCATTAATCCAGGTCTTTTTTCTTTTTTTTGGTTTGACCGACAAACAGATATAGATATAGATATAGATATATATATATATATATATATATATATATATACATATACATACATACACACACACACACACACAGTATATATTATATATACATATATATTATATATACATATACATATAGATATAGATATAGATATATAGATATAGATATATATAGATAGATAGATAGATGGATAGATAGATAGATAGAAAACACACAAAAATAGGTGGTTTTTTTAATTATGTATTTTTTGTGGATTAAATTTTTTTAAAATAATTATGCTTACCTGATCATTTTCTTTTCTTCTGACGGGAAGAGTCCACAGCTGCATCTATTACTTTTGGGAATTCAGAATCTGGCCACCAGGAGGAGGCAAAGACACCCCAGCCAAAGGCTTAAATACCTCCCCCACTTCCCTCATCCACCAGTCATTCTGCCGAGGGAACAAGGAACAGTAGCTGAAATATCAGGGTGAAAAAGGTGCCAGAAGAACAAAAATACGGCCGACCCATATGAACAACGCGGGCGGGGATCTGTGGACTCTTCCCGTCAGAAGAAAAGAAAATTATAAGGTAAGCATAATTTAAGTTTTTCTTCTTAAACAGGAACAGTCCACAGCTGCATTTATTACTTTTGGGAAAACAATACCCAAGCTATAGAGGACACTGAATGCAAAACGGGCAGGTATAAAAGGTGGCCCCTTCTGAGGGCACCACAGCCTAAAACCCAAAACTCACAACAGAAAAAACTGCTTCACTAGAAGCCAAAGGACAAAAAGAAAAAAGGCTGAGATAACGGCCCAACAGTTAAAACCAGCAAGGCCTTTGCTAGAGATTGCTCAGGATATTAAACTCGACCGAGCCAAAAGCCTCTGAGGAGACGAAGTCCCACAGGCACGAAGCCCGCAAAATAAACTCACCCCCGATCAAAAGAAAGGGAAAACATTCACATTCCCCTAGCGGGGAAGGAGGAGACCCTGCTAAATGAGTCCAAAATGACCTCAGAACCAAGGGGACTAGGGCCAAGAGAAAGAAGTCCAAGAGAGTGAAGCAGAATGAAACAGGGCACCTATGAAAAGACTCTGCCAACCCAGCAAAGCCAAGTGAGGGCTTGTAAAGCCCCCTGTACCCAAAACAAAGTACCAAGAAATGTCCTGAGAACTTAAAAGGAGGAAAGACGCTGAAAAATCAGCATCAGATATCAGAATATGCTCCTCCAAACCATAGGCGTCCTGCTGCAAATAAGGACTTAACGACCACAGGTCACCACCCTAGCAATGAAAACGCACAGGACCTTCTTCAGAAGAATTCCGAAACAGTGCAGAACATGACCTCCCAAAAAGGGACAGGAAAGGAAGGAACTGAACCCAGAACCAGGTAGAGAAAACTACCTGCCGAGGAGGGATCCACCAAGAAGGTTCTCACTCAAAGAAGGTTCACAATAACTATGATAAGCGGCTAAGATCAACAGATCAGACAGATCCCTGACTCTCGCTCCGGTAACGGACCCAGCACCAAAGTGACTGATAATGTCTGAAAGACTAAGGGAGTAAAAGTACCCCGAATCATAAAGATCTGCAGGAAGGGAAAAGGGAGGGATCCAGTCCCTCCAAAAAGCTTGGGGTCCATAACCCAGACACAGCCCCCTTCCTGAAGACGCAAGGCACTCCCAAAAGGAGACCATCTACTGGAACTACCGTAAAGGCATGGCAAAAGAAATCCATCACATCACACTGACATCCCGCACGCAAGCCAGGGGAAACAACCCCACTAAACAGAGGGATAAAAAGTACCTCCAAACACCAGGTGGACACTAAGGAATGTCAAATTCACCCCCAAAGGGAGGGAAGCAAAGCCAGACTTAATAGCTCGCTAGCACACAATCAAGGTGCAAATGACTGCAGTTGCTTCAAACTGAAAACCTTCCGCTTGTTAGACAGCTAAGCTAACCATCAGGCTACTACAGCGGGGCTGAAGCATAAAGCTGTAGACAAGCTCAAAGGACATTACCAAAAGAAAAACAATCCGGCCACTAAGGCTGGCCTAGTAAGAAATCTAAATCTCCCTGCAAGAGAGAAAATATGCCCAAAAAAATTATGGAAGGTTTACTTCACAAAAATTCTTAGCCAAAGCAAAGCATTATTTGATCTGAAGAGACCCCAAGAAAAATAAACTCCTCATCCAAGAGAGCAACTCACCACCCAGCCAGGTCAGCGGGATACACCGGAGCAATGAGAATCACTGATGCCCTCTCTTGTTTGACCCGAGCAATGACCCAAGGAAACGAAGGGGAACACATATGCCAGTCTGAAAGTCCAAGGAACTGCCAGAGCATCTATCAGAACAGCCTAAGGATCCTTTGACCTCCACCCGTACCTTGGGAGCTTGGCATTCTGACGAGATGCCATGAGATCCAACTCCGGCTGCCCCCAACTGAGAATCAAGCTGGAAAATACCTCTGGATGAAGTTCCAATTCCCCCGGATGAAAAATCTGTCTGCTCAGAAAATCCACCTCCCAATTGTCCACCCCTGGAATGTGGATAGCAGACAGACAACAGTTGTGAATCTCCGCCCACTGAATAATCTTGGCTACCTCTGTCATTTCCAAGGAACTCCGAGTTCCTCGCTGATGATTGATGTAAGCCACTGTTATGTTGTCCGACTGAAACCTGAGAAACTGGGTTGAAGCTAGCTGAGGCCAGGCTGGAAGAGCATTGAAAATTACTCTCAGTTCCAAAACATTTATTGGAAGAACCGACTCCTCCTGAGTCCATAGACCCTGAGCCCTTATTGAACCCCAGACAGCACCCCAGCCCAGCAAATTGGCATCTGTGGTTACAATTACCCAGGCAGATCTGCGAAAGCAAGTACCCTGAGAGAGAAGATCCGGAGACAACCACCATGGAAGAGAATCTCTGGACATCTGATCTAGAAAAATCTTTGGAGATAGATCCGCATAATCCACATTCCAATGCCTGAGCAAGCATAACTGCAGAGGTCTGAGATGGAACCAAGCAAACGCAATGATGTCCATGACTGAAACCATCAGACCAATAACCTCCATGCATTGAGCCACTGACGGCTGAGGAAGGGACTGAAGAGCAAGACACGTATTGAAAATCTTTGACTTTCTTGCTTCTGTCAGAAAAATCTTCATCTCTAGAGAATCTATAATGGTCCCAAAAAATACCACTCTTGTAGCCTAAATTCACCTTCCAACCGTGGGAGCGCAGAAAAGACAACAACAACTACGTGTGGGAGTTTGCTAGTTGAAAATGGAGCCTGAACTAGAGTGTCGTCCAGATAAGGAGCTACTGCAACACCCTTCAGTCGAAGCACCGCCAACAATGAAAAAATTCTGGGAGCTGTTGCCAGACCAAAAGGAAGAGCTACAAACTGAAAATGTTTGTTTAGAAATGCAAATCTTAGGAACCTGTGATGATCCCTGTGAATGGGAATATGCAGATACGCATCCTTTAGATCCACAGTGGTCATGAACTGACCTTCCTGAACCAAAGGAAGAATGGAACGAATAGTTTCCATCTTGAAAGACGGAACCCTGGGAAACTTGTTTACACTCTTGAGATCTAAAATAGATCTGAAAGTTCCCTCCTTTTTGGGAACAGCAAAGAGATTGGAATAAAAACCCAGACCCTGTTCCTGAACTGGAACAGGAACTATCACTCCCATGTGAAAAAGATTCTGAACACAATGTAAGAACCCCTCTCCTTTTATCTGGTTTACAGATAACCTGGAGATAAGAAACCTGCCTCTGGGAGGAAAATTCTTGAACTCCAATTTGTAACCCTGGGACACGATATCTACCACCTAGGGATCCTGAACATCTCATACCCAAGCTTGAGCGAAGAAAGAGAGTCTGCCTCCCACAAGATCCATTCCCAGATTGTTGACAGAGCCTTCATGCTGATGTTGAGTCAGCAACAGGCTTCCTGGACTGCTTCCCCTTATTCCAAGACTGATTTGAACTCCAAGATGGCTTGGACTGTTCCTGCTTGGAGGAAGAAGAGGAATATTTACCAAAGAAGTTACCAAGGAACGAAAATTACTCTGCCGACCCTTCTGTTTATTTCTTTTATCCTGAGGAAGAGAATGCCCCTTCCCTCCCGTAATATCAGAAATAATCTCAGCCAAACCTGGCCCAAACAAGGTCTTACCCTTGTATGGAATAGACAAAAGCTTAGACTTAGAGGACACATCCGCAGACCAGGATTTTAACCATAAACCTCTGCAAGCTAAAATGGCAAAACCAGAAATATTAGATCCCTACTTGATGACCTGTAGAGAGCATCTGCAATAAAGGAATTAGCCAACTTCAAAGCCTTGATTCTATCTTGAATTTCTTCAAGAGGAGTATCTTGCTGAATAGAATCAGACAATGCATCAAACCAATACACCACACTAGTAACCGTAGCACTACATGCAGCCGGTTGCCATTGATACCCCTGGTGAACATAAATCTTTTTAAGCAAAGCTTCCAACTTCTTATCCATAGGATCTTTAAAGGAACAGCTGTCCTCAATAGGAATAGTAGTCCTCTTGGTCAGAGTGGAAACTGCTCCCTCTACCTTAAGAACCATCTGCCAAGATTCCTTAATAGAATCAGCAATAGGAAACATCTTCCTAAAAATTGGAGAAGTGGAAAAAGGAATCCCAGGCTTCTCCAATTCTTGTGCAATAATATCTGAAACATGATCTGGTATAGGAAAAACTTCCACCGAGGAAGGGACATCAAAAAACGTATTAAGTTTACTAGATTTCTTAGGAATAACCATGACTGACGCCTCAGACTCATCCAAGGTAGCCAAAACCTCCTTGAGTAACAATCGGAGGTGCTCTAGCTTAAACCTAAAGGAAACAACCTCAGGTTCAGAAGAAGGATTTACACTATCAGAATCCGAGATCACACCCTCAGATACTACTGAAGTATCTTCCTACTCAGACTTATGAGAAGAAACACTAGACACAATTGCAACAGAATCAGAAACCTTATACTTCCTCTTGCGCTTCCCCTGCAACATAGGAAAAGCAGACAAAGCCTCAGATACTGCCGAGGATATATGGGTAGCCATATCTTGCAGGGCACAACATCCGCCCTAGACAATGAAGGCTCAGAATCAAAAAGTCTATCTTTGTTATGTAATGTTCTCTCAATACAAGAAGAACAAAAAGGGATAGGACGTTCAACATTAGTATTTAAACAGAGAACAAGCAACAGCTTGCAGGGCCTCTTGGTCCATTTTTTTCCAAAGGATAAAACCTTAATCAATAAAAAATTCTAAGTTCAAATCAGAATTTTAATGAAACAAAAAAACGTTACTGTCCCTTCAAATTTTAAACAGAGGTGTTTTTTTTGTTTTTAACTAGAAAATCCTTAAATAAACTGCACAATAAATGAAAAAAAAGAGAGACACAAACGCTATAGTCACTGAAATTCAGACAGAAACTTAAATATAAACAGAGCAGCAGCCCCACAAAAAAAAAACAGGCAACCTCCACACCTCAGCAAGCTCTGCTGAGGTACCTACCTCACATGGACCTGTGGAAAAAATAAAAGGCTGAGTAAACTGACTCAAACTTTCAACCAAGGGCAGCATGAAATTACTTGGGAGGCCCAGTGGGGATTATACCTCACAAGTTCCCAAATGCTTAAAAGCCACCACTTGCTCTACTAAAGAGACCGACATGGACTACGGCTAAACCCCAAAGAAAACTAGAGCAAACTTGCTCTGCTTAAAAAATAACAAACTCTTGATTGAAGAATCAGATACCTAACTTTACCCCTCCTTGCAACTGATACAAGCAAAGAGAATTACAGGGGATTGTGGGTAGGGGGAGTGGTATTTAACAGCTTTTGCTCTGGTGCTCTTTGCCTCCTCCTGCTGGTGTAGGAGTGATATTCCCAACAGTAATTAAGAGGATCCGTGGACTGTGTCATTAGAAATAAATGTTTATTTAACATCATGAAAAAGCAGTAACTACCATTTTTAGTGGTATCTTAGTTTTATAGCTAAACTATACCAGAAGCGAAAGAAAAAAAAGTTATGTTTTATAAATTACATTGTCCAGATGATTCCTGTAATTTCGGATACATTTATGCAGACGTGCTCTGAAGCTTCTCATCGCTCACCTGATCATTTCCTCAGGTATTGCAGCAATTTCATCCTGAATGGCAGTCTTCAGCTCAGCGGTGGTCTGGGGTCTGTGCTTGAAGACTCTTGCTTTCAGGTACCCCAGAGGAAGAAATCCCACACTGTAAGGTCAGGTGAACGTGCTGGCCAGGCAACATTCCCACAGAGAAAAATTAGGTGCCCAGTTAACATCTGCTTCAGCACCTCCATTTATGCACTTGCAGTATGGGCTATACCTCCATGCTGGAACCAGACTGGAGGATGTCCAAGCTCTGCAAGTCTCGGTCCCAGGAAGGTTGTCAGCATCTGCACATATCAATTGGAAGTGACAGTGACCACACAAGCATTCTCCTCAAAAAAGCATGAAAGTGCGCATCATCACTTGACAGCACACTGATGTCAGCTGTGACACTGTTAAGGATGGCTTCACAAGAGGCTTTGCAGTTAGCACGGTCACTGTCATTTAGCTCCTGGACCACCATCATTTTGTAGGGATGGAATATCAGATTGGTGTGTAAGATTCATCTTAAACGGCAAATGTAAGGGCATGCTTCACAGCTGACTGGCGTGGAGACTGCACAAATGCTCGTCTGACAGCTTCAATGTTCTGAGGTGTCCTGACCGCACTCACTCTGCCTGAGGGTTTGTTTTTTTTTTAATGCAGACCCTGTTTGGTGGAATGTTTTTACCCACAACATAATTGTGTTCCTGCTTGGTACACTTCCGTTTCGATCAACGTTAAAATGGGTTCTGAAAAGACGCTGTGTTTTAATCACAGAGTCATTATGCCAGAAAAAGCTTTCTATCATGAAAGCGTGGTGCTCTCCTGTCCACAACATGCTGGCAACACAAATCTATAGACAGACTAAAATATTAAAATTACCGCCACCCGCCCTACTCCAATAGCCTGGGATGATCTGACGTCACAATATAGTCAGGTTATTCTGCCAGGCCCTGTGTGTGTGTGTGTGGGTGTGTGTGTGTATGTATGTATATATATATATATATATATATATATATATATATGTGTGTATGTGTGCTATGTATGTATATATGTATATATATATATATATATATATATATATATATATATATATATATATATATATATATATATAGTTTCTGAGCGTTCTGTTTCAGCAAAGGCCGCCTTCATGTACCCCTCACTATCTTATTAAAAAAACTACTCTAGTACAAAATCAGAAGCTTTACCATCTGGTATATCTAAAATGCTGTATTTTGCTAAATGAAAGTGTCAACCTAGGCATTTGGAATATTACAATTTATATCAGTTATTCACTTCAGTTTATTACTTAAATACAATCAAGATTATCAGAAAAAACATAAAATAGAAAAAACACTAATTCTGAATTACTATTCAGGTTTTAATAATTGAATCTGAGGTTTAATTGGAACATATTGTTACACAGAACATGCTAATGATACTTGCTCCTACGATAAAAAGACAAGCTCACTGTTTTCATGGCAACCGTCTTTTTATAAACCTGTAGCTGAATCATTATCTACTCAAATATGAAAATGGCAACTATATTACCGTCCAAAATAATTATATTCAGATACTGTTAACTATGTTACAGATTTAATTATACATTGCACATATTGTCAAGGTAAGCAATAAAACTGCTAAATTACCTATGTTAAATGATTAAAATATTCAACAGAATCTATATGCAATAAAATAAAAAATAAAAATTCTGCACATATATCTGTACATTTTCTTTGGTTTTAAAATTCCTAACGTCTACTAGGTTATTGTCCTTTTATAAACGTATTCATAAGAAGAAGAAAAAAAGCATGCTCCTGTGAATTACTACCATATTGGTTTAGGACTGGCAGCGGGAATGCTTGTAGCCAATCCAAAGCAGGCATATGATCAGTACATAATGGAGAGCGGCTAGCACGACTATTGACCAAGAGGTCAAAACGCCACCTCCAAGAAAAAATTGTGTTTTCCCATTGGACGGCCGGAGGCGCTCCGCTCGGCATAAACTCGTGGACAAATATAAAAGTACTTTCAGTAGGAAGTTTTTGATACTTCATGACTGAAAGTTCCCTTTATTTATAGCACTGTTCTAAGTCCTAGCTTTTCAAAAATGCTAAAAATGTACCATTACTTTAAGGTGGGTATTGCCATTTTAAGATTAAAAAGACATGAAATCCAAATGTTTTCTTTCATGATTCAGATAGAGCATATCATTTTACACAACTTTGCCATTTACTTCTGTTATCAAATATGCTTTATTGTCCTGGTATCCTACATTAAAAGGAACAACAGTATACTACTGGGAGGTAGCTGAACACATTGCTAAGTCAATGACAAGAGGTGTATATGTGCAGCCAACCAATCAGCAGCTAGCTCCCTGCTCCTGAGCCTACCGAGGTATATAATTCAACAAAAGATACCAAGAGACCGAAGCAAATTAAATAGTAGAAGTAAATTGAAAAGTTGTTTAAACTTTGTATGCTCTTTTTTGAACGAAAAAGAAAATGTTTGGGTTTTATTTCCCTTTAAATTGATAGACAATTTCTCTCTGTTTCAAATACAACATGGGAGAAATCTTAGAGCTGGTGTTAAGCAACTGAGCCACCATCATTTCTTGACATATTTCAGGTGAGGAAGTAAGGTTCATCTTTTCAGACGGCTGAATATTGTCAGGAGAACAGAACAAATGTGTGTGTTTTCTGTAAGATCTGCTCACTTTAAACCAGTGTTTCTCAACTCCAGTCCTCAGGATATTTAACAGGGCAGATATTCATTATATCTTAACTAGAGCACAGGTGAAATATTCAGCTGATCAGTGACCATGGTTACTAACCTGCTCTCACCCTTCAGATTGAGTTGAGAAACACTGATTTAAACACTATAAGCCATAGAACACCGTGAGTGGTTAGTCTGCATTTAGGGCATTTTGTATAGACTAATCCCAAGTAGAAGCATAATTACACATCTGTGTCACATCTAGCTGACAGCTGCCATCTTGGAAAGACCACTGCCATTTCTGTAAGGATGTGCTAGAAGTATAATGATCGGTGAAGAATGTAAGTGCGTACCCATTACCTACAGAAAATTACTAGTCTTACAGACTCAAAGTAAAAACACACAGCTTTTACATGGATTTAAAAGATGACTACTAACATGTTAGACACACAAACAATATACCAATGACATACAAGGGCTTACAAATATCATGATTAAATATCACTGAAATCCAGTTGAACTTAAAATAAATAAAACAAAAAAACACTGCTCCGCGTATGCTACTGGCAGCCAAGTAGACTAAGAAAAACTACTGTTCCATGTAAGAAAGTCAAAATAAATATATAAGTGGAAAATCCTGAGGTAAGGAGGGGACGCAAAGATGGATGCACCCTTTGTTTTAGTTTGTTTTTGCAACTTAGAATATTAAAATGCATGTGCATTATACACATTTACTGTCCTTACACCCAGAATAATGTCATCATTTATTATTGCCCTGGTACATAATGACAAGTGTTATACTGTACTTACTTGTCATTGGTAACATTATGCAATATTAGCACAAGTAGCTTGGTGAACTAGATTTGTTTTTCTAATGTTTGTGTTGACCCCTTGATCTGATGTCACTGGGAATGTTGAGTATTGTAATTTGCTATGTCACTGATGATGCAACTGATGTTGAGTATAATGTTCATTAGCAAAAACAAAACGTTTTAGATTTTCAGTTTTAAATTTGCATCATTTTAAATGAATTATAGGGAAACCACTAAATATTTTTTTCTATTAAAATAAAACAGTTCACATATTTTGGTTAAAATCTGGCATAATATTAAACTGTATTCTTCTCACTAAATGAAGACATCATTTCATAGTAACATATGTGAAAGTTATTCCTGTTTTTCTACATCACACACACATATCCTGTGAGGGCCCACGCACCAATATTCAAACTGAACACTTTCACACAGGGTCAGCAGTAGCTTGTATGACACAAATGACATCTTCAGAAGCAACACACACCACAGCCACCTCTCTGAGCAAGCATATTATTTTTAAATACTGGAGCACAGACCCTCACAGGATATTTGCATATGCAGATGAAAACAGTAATACATTTTACTACCATTTTTGCTAGTGGAAGAATATTTCAAAATGCTTCTATTTCAAATTGAAATGCACCTATGCACATTTCAATTTTGTATGTATGTATGTCTAAATGCAATACATCTAAATGCTTTTCAAGGATCCCAGATGGGTGCAGTCATATAAAATAAATCTTAATTTGGCTAAATATGAAACAAGTTATTGTTTGTCCTCTTCTTAATAACAAATTATTAAATGATTTACTTCACATTTTTAGATTTAATTGACTTCTGGTCTGAGGTGAATTGACTAACTTTGCCACAATTAATTTGGTCACTGAAGGGTTTTATGCCTAGTAATGGCCTTTAATAAAGCAATCATTTCAAATACCACGCTGCCATCATTGCTAAAGGTTTTTAATTTGTTATCACGTCAGTATGCTAGTATAAAGATAAATAATTCTAAAACAACTAAAAAGAAAAGAAAAAAAATCATTTTGTATCAAATATGGTAAGTCATATGAAATAAGTACAAAAAGTGACAAATCATACTGAGGAATGTGTGGAGGATTACAGCAGATTGTAGATAACAATTTCCTTTCCTGGTCATAAGAGGCAGAAATGTGTGGGTGACATCACAAACTGACAAACATACTAGAGCTATCACAGAACATATGGAATTTAACAATGGTTAACAAATGTGGAACTTGTATTTTAGGGATATGATACATTCTAAGGTGTGTTTGTGGCCTTATTTTAAATATTAATGCATTTTTGATGCAGACATAATTTTTCATTTCATTTGTGCTAATTTCCCTTTTAACATTTCATTCACCCATAAGAAACTATCATTGGTTTTGTGAGTTGCAATATATTTAAAGATAACTTTTACAGCGTTGGAAAAATAAAGTCAAAATGAGGTGATAAAATATTACTATATGTCCAGTTAATCATATTGTAAAAAAAGTATAAGAAAAAAATAAATAGTAACATAAAACTAACTTTTTTTTTCTCACAGACCTTACTTGGAGTCTGTGGTATCTGATAACTATGAAACAGAAAAGCAATCACATTTCTTATGAATCCCAAGGAGACATCTGATAAGAAACTGCCCAACAAGATCATTTTTATGTTAGAGAATACAGCATTACTAGTTTTTATTCAAGGGGGGGGGGGCAACAACAACAGTGTTTGGCTCTGTTTTGAAAGTTTAACAAAATATAACCTCTACACTCTTGGCTGAATTTAATGGACTACATCGTGGCACTTAAACTGTTTCCTGCAAGCAATTGCACAAGCTTAGCCTTTTCTCGAAAGAACACAAAAAGTTGCTTAAAGGGACAGTCTACACCAAAAATTTTCTTATTTAAAAAGATAGATAATCCCTTTATCACCCATTCCCCGTTTTTGCATAACCAACACAGTTATATTAATATGCTTTTTACCTCTGTGATTACCTTGTATCTAAGCCTTTGCAGACAGCCTCCTTATCTAAGTGCCTTTGACAGACATGCAGTGTAGTCAATCAGTGAAGACTCCTAAATAACTTCACGGGAGTGAGCACAATGTTATCTATATGACACATGTGAACTAGCACAGTCTAACTGTGAAAAACTTTCAAAATGCTCTGAGCTAGGAGGCGGTTTTCAACTGTTTAGAAATCAGTTTGAGCCTAGCTAGGTTTAGCTTTTCAAAAATAACACCAAGGGAACAAAGCAAATTTGATGATAAAAGTAAATTGGAAAGTTGTTTAAAATTGCATGCCCTATCTGAATCATGAAAGTTTAGTTTTGACTTTACTGTCCCTTTAAATGTTTATCCTGCAAGTAGGAAGATTTAAAAAAAATCAGAAACATTATTTTGGTGAGGGGTTTTATGTAAATATATTACAAACAGGGTGCCTTAGAGGTATAAAAAATATATAATACTCAGGACATTGCAGTACTGAGGTACAAGTTCCTGATCGGCATCATGGTGAGCGCTTAGACATTGAGATGCATGTAAAATATTGTATTCCCTGTGCTGATAAACATAACACAACTATGACCTGTCACATATAGATTTACTATAAAATACGGCCAGATTTAACATTATTTATTTCTAGGTAAACCATCACCAATGTCTGTAACATATAAACAAGTTGTGCAAAGTCACTCCTTAAATTTTTTAATAGCTAGACATAAAGAAGGAATCACAATCTATTGGTTGATCCAATCCATATAGATACCACCTTATTAAAAAAGGAATAACTAGTTTGAAGAACATCCTTGCCCCGATGAAAAAAAAAAAACAGAAAAGGAGGTTTGCAAGATAATAAGTTCAGAAACAAATGGCAAAATAAATGGATAGGAGAAAAAAAAATTCCAGGATCAAAACTGAAGGTCTAGGCCAGGAATATGTTTCAAAGGAGGGGCTTGAAGAACCCTCAAAACCAGATAAAGATTTCATAAAGGATAAACTGGGCAAATAACTGGTCCAATTCTGATCAAAACAGAATATCAGGAATTTTTGTCAATTCGCTTAAGGAATAAGATCAATAGAACTGAAATCTAGCACTGAAAAAGTAGCTGTCATACCTATTTTGAAACTATCCTGCAGGAACTACTGAAGAACTGTAAGAACTATAAAATAATTCCAAATTGTATCCCTTGTGAGCACACCAGGATAAAAAGGTTTTCCATGATTTATGATAAACATGACTGGTGAAAGGTTTCCTAGACTGAATCAAGGCTTCAATAACCTTATCAGAAAAACCTCTCTGGAAAAGCACTAAGCATTCAATCAGTAGACCGTCAAATTCAAAGTTTTTAGATCCTGATGGAAGAAGATCCTTTCTGAGAGGAAGCCACCAAGGCAGGCGTGAGGACATTTGACTTAGATCCACAAAGTCCACACTGGAGCAATCAGAAACTGATAAGGCTTGTGTTTTTTTTATTCTGGCTATCACCCTGAATAGAAAAGAAAAAAAAAAATGTAGGAAAAATGTAAATCAGGTGAGATGACCAGGAAACTACTATGGCATCCTCCACCACAGTGGCAGGGCCCTGGGTTTCAGAGAGAGGAACCTTTGAATTAGAAAGGTTGCTCCTAAGGGATGTCCATGATAAGCCAAAGGCCACAGAAGGATCACTTTCTAATCCTTGCCTACGTCTGTGTTAAACTTCTTGAGACACAAAAGCCAACAATTTCATTAATAGGACATACTCAAATTTTGGAGATAGTTCTGAAGCAGCACTAAGCTTGCACCATAGACCCTATGAATATAGTGAGGTATACTGACAAGAATGCGCTGAAAATAACTGTACCAACACAGTAAAGATTAGCAAAAAACTTAAATTATGCTTACCTGATAATTTTCTTTTCTTCAGATGGAAAGAGTCCACAGCTGTATTCATTACTTTTGGGAAATAAGAACCTGGTCACCAGGAGGAGGCAAAGACACCCCAGCCAAAGGCTTAAATACTCCTCCTACATCCCCCAGTCATTCTGCCGAGGAACAAGGAACAGTAGAACAAAAGCCAGGGTGAAAAGGTTCCAGAAGAATAAAAAATAAGACGCCCCACAGAAAAAATATGGGTGGGGAGCTGTGGACTCTTTCCATCTGAAGAAAAGAAAATTACCAGGCCTGAAAAAAAAAAAAACACAACCCAACCAAACCTCGCTTTGTCGGAGCAAGGCAAAAAAACTAGAAGGAAAAGGCCCCAAGGACACTGACCCGCAGAAAGTCCGAAAGCCTAACTAGAGACCGTAAAGCAGACTCACTGAGCCGACACTCCTCCAGGAGAACCGTCATCCAGCAGTCGGTCCCCACACAACCCTTACTAGTACAGTACCAAAATCCCCAAAAGGAAGATGACAACGGTGAGCTAAAGGGATACCCAAAAGGTATAGCAAGATCCAATAAAGGAAAAAAACCCCTTCAAAAGAAGGCCAAGTCCACAGAGACCCGAATGGATCCCGAGAACAAGGGGAGACAACGCCCAACCCCACAAGAAACAACCGGGCATCATCAAGGAGAAGAAACATCTCCCAAACATCGTGCAACAGCTCTGAAAAAAGACAGCTGATGACAAAGGCCTCAAAAACGTCAGAACACAGAGACTGAGCAAACAGAAAAATTACAATTAGCAAACTCACAAAGATAAACATCTGAGTCCAGTAACACGCTCCCATCTTTAGGAAGACACGGAGAAACACTATCCGTAAGGAAAAAGTAGCCGAACAAAATAGCAGATTGCCCAACCTCCTCACTCCAGACCGCGAGACCTACTCACAGATCTCAATCGGGGAGAGGCACAGAAACCTCTAAAAAAAAAAAAAAAGGTCCACTGGCACCCCCAAGACCTGAGGATGAATAACAGATCTCAGATCTTACACCTAGCCGGACCAGCCCAAGCAACAGCAGATCTAAAAGCAAGGGAACAGAAAGGAACCACAAGATCCGCGCCCCCAAAAGTGCGAAAGAATGGACACACGCCACTTCAATCTAGAGACAATCGAGAAGGCGTTAGACCCAAGGAGATCTAGCAAAGCAAACCCAACTAAAGTCCTCAATGCAGAGCCCAGCAGCTCCCCAGATGGAAAACAGAATTTATGCTTACCTGATAAATTACTTTCTCCAACGGTTGTGTCCGGTCCACGGCGTCATCCTTACTTGTGGGAATATCTCTTCACCCAACAGGAAATGGCAAGAGTCCCAGCAAACCTGGCCATATAGTCCCCCTCCTAAGCTCCGCCCACCCCAGTCATTCGACCGACGGACAGGAGGAAAAATATAGGAGCAAACCATATGGTACCATGGTGACTGTAGTTAGAGAAAATAAATCATCAGACCTGATTAAAAAACCCAGGGGCGGGCCGTGACCGGACACACCGTTGGAGAAAGTAATTTATCAGGTAAGCATAAATTCTGTTTTCTCCAACATTGGTGTGTCCGGTCCACGGCGTCTTCCTTACTTGTGGGAACCCAATACCAAAGCTTTAGGACACGGATGAAGGAGGGAGCAAATCAGGTTACCTAAATGGAAGGGCACCACGGCCTTGCAAAACCTTTCTCCCCAAAATAGCCTCCGAAGAAGCAAAAGTATCAAATTTGTAAAATTTGGCAAAGGTGTGCAGTGAAGACCAAGTCGCTGCCTTATATATCTGATCAACAGAAGCCTCGTTCTTGAAGGCCCATGTGGAAAGCCACAGCCCTAGTGGGAGTGAGCTGTGCTTCTTTCAGGAGGCTGCCGTCCGGCAGTCTCGTAAGCCAATCGGATGATGCTTTTAAGCCAAAAGGAAAGAGAGGTAGAAGTCGCTATTTGACCCTCTCCTTTTACCAGAATAAACGACAAACAGAGAAAATGTTTGTCTGAAATCTTTTGTAGCTTCTAAGTAGAACTTTAGAGCACGGACTACATCTAAGTTGTGTAGCAAACGTTCTTCTTTG
Organism: Bombina bombina; assembly: GCF_027579735.1. Taxonomy (NCBI): domain Eukaryota; kingdom Metazoa; phylum Chordata; class Amphibia; order Anura; family Bombinatoridae; genus Bombina; species Bombina bombina. Next base: position 739,890,024 of record NC_069501.1, on the reverse strand, counting down.
AAACTGGTTTCGGACACAAAGAAGGTACAACTATCTCCTGGTTAATATTCTTGTTGGAACAACCTTTGGAAGAAAACCAGGCTTAGTACGCAAAACAACCTTATCTGAATAGAACACCAGATAGGGCGGAGTACACTGCAGAGCAGATAACTCTGAAACTCTTCTAGCAGAAGAAATAGCAACCAAAAACAAAACTTTTCCAAGATAATAACGTTAATATCTATGGAATGTAGAGGTCTCAAACGGAAACCCATTGAAAAACTGAAAAGAACTAGATTTAGACTCCAGGGGAGGAGTCAAAGGTCTGTAAACAGGCTTGATCCTGACCAGAGCCTGAACAAATGCTTTGAACATCTGCACAGCCTGCCCAGTCGTTTGTGTTGTAAGGCAGATAAAGCAGAAATCTGTCCCTTTAGAGAACTCGCAGATAATCCTTTATCCAAACACTTCCTGCAGAAAGGAAAGAATCTTAGGAATTTTTATCTTATTCCATCGGAATCCCTTGGATTCACACCAACAGATATATCTTTTCCATATTTTATGGGTAAATCTTTCTAGTTACCCGGTTTTCTGGCTGAACCAGAGTATCTATCACAGAATCTGAAAAACCCACGCTTTGATAGAATCAAGCGTTCAATCTCCAAGCCGTCAGCTGGAGGGGAGACCAGATTGGATGTTCGAAATGGACCCCTGAACAAGAAGGTCCTGTCTCAAAGGTAGCTTCCATGGTGGAAACCGATTACATATTCACCAGGTCTGCATACCAAGTCCTGCGTGGCCACGCAGGAGCTATCAAGATCACCGAGGCCCTCTCCTGTTTGATCCTGGCTACCAGCCTGGGAATGAGAGGAAACGGTGGGAACACATAAGCTAGGTTGAAAGTCCAAGGTGCTACTAGTGCATCCACTAGAGTCGCCTTGGGATCCCTGGATCTGGACCCGTAACAAGGAACCTTGAAGTTCTGACGAGACGCCATCAGATCCATGTCTGGAATGCCCCATAATTGAGTCAACTGGGCAAAGATCTCCGGGTGGAGTTCCCACTCCCCCGGATGGAAAGTCTGACGATCAGATAATCCGCTTCCCAGTTTTCCACACCTGGGATGTGGATCGCAGATAGATGGCAGGAGTGATCCTCCGCCCCATTGTATTATTTGGTCACTTCTTTCATCGCTAGGGAACTCCTTGTTCCCCCCTGATGATTGATATACGCAACAGTCGTCATGTGTCTGATTGGAATCTTATGAATCGTGGCCTTTGCAAGTTGAGGGCCAAGCCCTAGAGAGCATTGAATATCGCTCCTTAGTTCCAGAATGTTTATCTCGGGAGAAGAGACTCTTCCCGAGACCATAGTCCCAGAGCTTTCAGGGATCTACCCAGACCGCGCCCCAGCCCACTAGACTGGCGTCGGTTGTGACAATGACCCAATCTGGTCTGCGGAAGGCTCATTCCCTGGGATAGATGGTCCAGGGTCAGCCACCAACCGGAGTGACTCTCTGGTCTTCTGAATCTACTTGAATCCTGGAGACAAGTCTGTATAGTCCCCATCAATGTTTGAGCATGCACAGTTGTCTTAGATGCTACCCCCCCCCCCCCCCCCCCCCCCCCCCCCCCCCCCCCCCCCCCCCCCCCCCCCCCCCCCCCCCCCCCCCCCCCCCCCCCCCCCCCCCCCCCCCCCCCCCCCCCCATTGCTGCAACCATCAACCCTACCACTTCCATGCACTGAGCTATGGAAGGACGTGGAACAGAGTGAAGAACTTGACAAGCGCTTAGAAGTTTTGACTTTCTGACATCTGTCAGAAAAATCCTCATTTCTAAGGATCTATTATTGTTCCCAGGAAGGGAACCTCTTGTTGACGGAGACAGAGAACCTCTTTTTAGGTTCACCTTCCATCCGTGAGATCTGAGAAAGGCCAGAACGATGTCTGTATGAGCCTTTGCTTTTGAAAGGGACGACGCTTGTATTAGAAATGTCGTCCTAGTACGGTACTACTGCAATGCCCCTTGGTCTTTAGAACCGCTAGAAGGGACCCGAGTACCTTTGTGAAAAATCCTTGGAGCAGTGGCCAACCCGAATGGGAGGGCCACAAACTGGTATGTTTGTCCAGAAAGGCGAACCTTAGGAACTGATGATGTTCTTTGTGGTTAGGAATATGTAGGTACGCATCCTTTAGATCCACAGTAGTCATAAATTGACCTTCTAGATAGTGGGTAGAATCGTTCGAATGGTTTCCATTTTTGAACGAGGTACCCTGAGAAATTTGTTTAGGATCTTTAATTCCAGAATTGGTCTGAAGGTTCCCTCTTTTTTGGGAACTACGAATAGATTTGAGTAAAATCCCATTCCTTGTTCCTTCATTGGAACAGGGTGTATCACTCCCATCTTTAAACAGGTCTTCTACACATGTAAGAACGCCTGTCTCTTTATTTGGTTTAAGGATAAAGTGAGACATGTGGAACCTTCCCCTTGGGGGTAGTTCCTTGAATTCCAGAAGATAGCCCTGAGAAACTATTTCTAGTGCCCAGGGATCCTGAACATCTCTTGCCCAAGCCTGAGCAAAGAGAGAGAGTCGCCCCCTACTAGATCCGGTCCCGGATTGGGGGCTACTCCTTCATGCTGTTTTGTTAGCAGCAGCAGGCTTCTTGGCCTGCTTACCCTTGTTCCAGCCCTGCATAGGTTTCCAGGGATGGTTTGGGCTGTGAGGCATTACCCTCTTGCTAGAGGATGCAGAATTAGAGGCCGGTCGTTCCTGAAATTGCGAAAGGAACGAAAATTAGACTTATTCTTGGCCTTGAAAGGCCTATCTTGTGAAGGGCGTGGCCCTTTCCCCCAGTAATGTCTGAGATAATCTCTTTCATTCTGGCCCAAAGAGAGTTTTACCTTTGAAAGGGATGGTTAAGCAATTTTGTCTTGGATGATACATCGCTGACCAAGACTTTAGCCAAAGCGCTCTGCGCACCACAATTGCAAACCCTGAATTTTTTCGCCGCTAATCTAGCTAATTGCAAAGCGGCATCCTAAAATAAAAGAGTTAGCCAACTTAAGTGCGTGAACTCTGTCCATAACCTCCTCATACGGAGTCTCTCTACTGAGCGACTTTTCTAGTTCCTCGAACCAGAACCACGCTGCTGTAGTGACAGGAACAATGCACGAAATGGGTTGTAGAAGGTAACCCTGCTGTACAAAATCTTTTTAAGCAAACCTTCCAATTTTTTATCCATAGGATCTTTGAAAGCACAACTATCCTCGATAGGGATAGTAGTGCGCTTGTTTAGAGTAGTAACTGCCCCCCTCGACTTAGGGACTGTCTGCCAAAGTCCTATTCTGGGGTCGACCATAGGAAATAATTTCTTAAATATAGGTGTCCACAACATCAGGTTCAGCTTGTTGAGTAATTTTTCCCTGAATCTGAAATTTCCCCATCTGACAAAACCTCCCTCATGGCTACTTCAGATTGGTGTGAGGGTATGACAGAACAATTATCATCAGCGCCCTCCTGCTCTTCAGTGTTTAAAACAGAGCAATCGGCTTTCTCTGATATGTAGGCATTTTGGATAAAATATTTGCTATGGAGTTATCCATTACAGCCGTCAATTGTTACATGGTAATAAGCATTGGCGCGCTAGATGTACTAGGGGCCTCCTGGGTGGGCAAAACTGGTGTAGACACAGTAGGGGATGATGTAGTATCATGTCTACTCCCCCTCATCTGAGGAATCATCTTGGGCAAATTTCATTATCTGTGGCAGTACGTCCTTACTTTGTTTGGACGCTATTGCACAATTATCAAACAATTTTGAGTGGGGAGACACATTGGCTTTCACACATATAGAACATAGCTTATCGAAGGTACAGACATGTTAAACAGGCTTAAACTTGTCAATAAAGCACAAAAAAACGTTTTTAAAACAAAACCGTTTACTGTCTCTTTAAAATTTTAAACAGGAGCACACTTTATTACTGAATATGTGGAAAAAGTATGAAGGAATTGTTCAAAATTACCAAAATTTCACCACAGTGTCTTAAAGCCTTAAGGAGTATTGCATACCAATTTTCAGAGCTTTATACCCTTAAAATAACGGAACCGGAGCCGTTTACAAATTTAACCCCTATACAGTCCCAGCTACAGCCTTTGCTGTGACTTTACCAAGCCCAGAGGGGAATACGATACCAAATGACGCCTTCTAGAAAACTTTTTCCAACAACTTTCTGGTCCTCACACATGCATCTGCATGTCTTGCTCTCAAAAACAACTGCGCAGTAATGGCGCGAAAATGAGGCTCAGCCTACAACTGGGAAGGGCCCTCCCTGACTGGAAAAGTTGTCTAACACAGTGCCTGCCGTTAAAAAACGTTCCCCAAGTTTTATAAGTGTGAATTATCAGTATAAACATGAATAAAATGTCCAAATAAAGCAATCGATTTAGCCCATAAAAGTGTCTACCAGTTTATTAGCCCATATTAAGCCTGTTATTCTGTTTGAAGACTAAGAAAATGGCTTTACCGGTCCCATGAGGGGAAATGACAGCCTTCCAGAATTACACAGTCTTGTTAGAAATATGGCTAGTCATACCTTAAGCAGAAAAGGTCTGCTAACTGTTTCCCCCAACTGAAGTACTTCATCTCAACAGTCCTATGTGGAAACAGCAATCGATTTTAGTTACTGTCTGCTAAAATCATCTTCCTCTCACAAACAGAAATCTTCATCCTTTTCTGTTTCAGAGTAAATAGTACATACCAGCACTATTTTAAAATAACAAAACTCTTGATAGTAGAATAAAAAACTACAACTAAACACCACATACTCTTAACCCATCTCCGTGGAGATGTTGCCTGTGCAACGGCAAAGAGAATGACTGGGGTGGGCGGAGCCTAGGAGGGACTATATGGGCCAGCTTTGCTGGGACTCTTTGCCATTTCCTGTTGGGGAAGAGATATTCCTACAAGTAAGGATGACGCCGTGGACCGGACACACCAATGTTGGAGAAAGGAACAACTCAAAGAGCAGACCAATCCCAGAACCAGATACAACATCTGTTCCAACCTCCCCAAACACAGGAGAGGCCCCTAAAAAAAAGGAACCACACCTCCATAAGAAGGACAACGAGCCCCGCTGAAGAGGGAGAGCATCGATAAACACCTGCCCATAAGACAGGAAGTCATAGGAAGAACCTAGAGAAGCTAAGGCCATGTCACTGACGAACACGGAAAGAAACCCCCTTAAAACACCATCGTGCAAGCACACATACCAGGCCCAAGAGTGACAGGCTGAGCAACCGCAAACCTTCCGCTTGCTAGGCAGGAAAGGCCCACCATCAGGTCACATTAGTTGGCTGTCCCAAGGGAACCGTATCATCCGGCACAAGACAAGCCCCTCGGCTCTCAGTAAAATCTGGCCAAGTTGTAAAACAGAACAGCCAGAGCAAGGGCTAAGCCCCAGTACCCTGGAAACTGGAAACCCCCAGGCTAGTCCTATGGATCATAGGTCTGGTAACATCCACAGCAGGATCCACAAAGAGAAAACGCAGAGGTAAAACCCTTGACAACCAGAAGATCAGGACAAGAAGCCCGGCACCACAAGATGTTTAGATGAAACTATCTTCCAGGAACATAAATCCCTTGTCTGACATAAAAAAACAGAACCTCCCAGGGAAAAATCCAAAATAACCCGATAAAAAGAGCAAGAAACCCTTACAAGTCCCTACCCAAAGGGAAGAGACCACCCTTGCAGGAGCCCAACACTCCAAAGAGCCAAGGGCCATAAAAGGCCACTAGAGCTAACAGAGCGTCCAAGCAACATTAACATGATTGTGCTTGAACAGCACGGCTAATCCCCCTTAAGGGACACAAGGCGCTGCACATATTTATCAACCTCGAAAGGGAGGAAAGGCTGAGTAGACCAAGCCAGGGGATCGAACTAGCAACCCTCGGTTTGCTACAGTACAGAGTAGCCACAGAGCATTAGTATGCCGAGCTAGCTGTCCAGCTAGCCACCAGCTCCAGACACAAGGCGAACAGTGAGGACAAGTCACCCAAACTGAGCAACAGCAAGCCTCCACATCACCTCAATTCTAAGTCAGAGGACAGTAAAACATGGGTTTGGATGCCACCTGGATAGCAATACCTGAACCATATGAGTTGGAAAACCACTAGAACCTCTTCTATCCCAAAATATAGATGCAGGGCATTCCCAACACTGGGGAAGGATCCCTAAAGCGGAGCCCAAAAAGACCTCAAAGACCTGAAGGTGACCAAATCCACAAGGAGAAACTGACAATCCAAGAAGGTATCAATGAAGAAGAGAACCACTAAAGGAACAAGTCCAAAAAGGACAATTCCCAGGGCCTCCTAAAGGGGCAACACTGCCGACTGGTGGAAAAGAGACGCTAAACCCTCTAAACCTTCCCACCACAGAGAGCAACAGAGAGTGATGCAGCAAAACTCACTGACCCAATCACCAGAGAGACGGCTATTTAAGGACTGAAACAATCCTGGGAGCCTGCATGGACCAGCAAGTCCTCTTGAGAATGCTTAGCTAAAACTTGTAAAACAAATAACAAGAAAACATAAATAATATTGAGAGCACTCTGAACCCCAACCTGACCAGCAAGGTAAAATAGGCGCGAGACAGTAGATCTGAACCGAAGCAGACCAGCCTGCAACCAGGGTCATAACTGCCAAGCTGGGCTAAATCCGCCCTCAGAGAGGGAGAAAGGAAAAAACAAACATGGGACTAACGGTGTCCCGAACAACTTCCGTAGAAGCAAACAGTGAGTATCGATCCCAGAGAAAGTTCCTGCAGAAACTTAGTATGAAAAATAAAATTCATCCTAACCGGATAAAATGGAAAGGCAACCCAGGGTTAACGCCCAAGAAGAACAGAAAGATCCGCAGGACCACGCCGAACGGAAACCCTGGTTCCTCCAACAAAACTGGGAAGGATCTCGGATAATATAGACAAAGGAGATTGTCATCCCCCCATGTCTAATGAGGTGAGCCAGTCGAAGGAGGAGACTGATGAGTCCCATAGCTGAGAAGGATAGGGTCCCCAAACAGCTCAAAAACGTGTCTGAGTAGAACACAAAGGCGAGGCCAGCCTATAACAAAAGGCACAACACTCAGGAACAGGTACACCCGCAGGGAACTGCACATGCCCTCCTGTGGCCGAGAGAGACCTGGGGCAATTGGGCACGGGCACAATCGCAAATAAACATCTGGACTATGTAGATGAGCAAGTGCCAAAAGTATATAAAAGCGAAAACGTGCCACAACCTCCGGGGGGGGGGGGGGGGGGAGGAAAAAACATAACCTGGGTAACCTGCATGTTGTAGTAGTAGTGGGGAGCGGTAGGGAACTCTCCTCCAGGAGGACAGGGCCCCCCAAGGCGGATGGCTCAGCAGTCCCTGAATCCCAGAGCCCGAGGGAACAAGGCGCTCTAGGGACGGCCTAAAGAACACAGGACGAAGAATCTGAACTCCGCCATAGACTTTAAAGAAGAAAGCAGGCAGCGAAGCGAAGTTCCACAACGCTGATTGCTTGTGGAGTTGTTTAAAATGAATCGGGATGGTTTTGCAGAAACACTTTTCCTGCATCTCCGGACTCTAACTTTCATCCAAGCCCTCACTAAGAGACTGACAGGATTATTTAAAACTACCATCCATGTCGAAGAGTACTACCCTCTATAAGAGACGAAAACAAACTTCTGACACTTCTCTGCCAACCTCCTGGGACGAAAGGAAAAGAATGACTGGTGGGTGAGGGAAGTGGGAGGAGTATTTAAGCCTTTGGCTGGGGTGTCTTTGCCTCCTCCTGGTGGACAGGTTCTTATTTCCCCAAAAGTAATGAATGCAGCTGTGGATTCTTTCCATTTATGAAGAAAATTAACTTAGCAAACACAGGGTTAAATAATTTTATTGAGCCTAAAAACACAAAAGAAAAGAGCTGGATATGGATGGTGCTCAATAGCCTACCCTATAAGATAGTTCCCACCCAGGATGTATCCTCATTCTGCCCAATCTGTGCTTTTCACAGAAGTGAAGTTTCCTGTAGTATATCAGTCTGACCCCATCCTAAAAGACAGTCCAGCTCAAAAAATACCAGACAATTCTCATCTGAACAAAGGATTTGTAAGTTAACCCCAGGCAAATGTTTCGGACTATATATAATTGTATCTCCCAATTTGAGAAACGCTCTGATATGATAAAAATATCTGACAGCATCTTCCAACATGCTGAGATGGTTACAGCTCCACATCAAAATAAAAATAGATAAGAAGGCACGCAAAAAGCCTCTAGGCACAATACTGTGAGCACTAAAACGAAAGCGAATGTTAAAATCCTAGATTTTACTGCAGGTGAGTGAAAAAGACTGCTTTAAAGGTCCCCCAGTAACTCCAGAGAGCATTAAATCCATTTGTGCTAAATTTAAAGAGACAGCAACCTCATTTTTAAAAATGGCCTTAAATCAGCTATATAAATTGTTTGGTGTATGAAGGTGCAATGTACTTAAATGTCGGTACCTTCCAAAGATCTCACAGTATTCTTCAACCCAGGGGATTGGTAGATATACCCTCATCTACTATGATAGAGGAGAGGGGATATTGAGATGGAGAGAGAGAAGAAAGGAAAAGAGAGAGAAGAAGAGAAGAAAGGAAGAGAGAGAGAGAATAAGGGAAGAGAGAGAAAGAATAAGAGAAGAGAGAGAGAATAAAAGAAGAAAGAGAGAGAGAGAGAGAGAGAGAGAACAGCAGCAGAACTCTGACAGTTGTATGGGTTCATCCAAATTTGTAATAGTGTCCTTAAACCTATGTTCAGATAAAGCTTCTTAGTAAATGGTGCTAATACATTTTGAGATTTAAAAAAAAAAAACAAAAACAAATGGAAACTTCCTTATCTGAGGCATTCTTGAAGTCCCCCACATGAAAACAGAACAAGGAAGAGGAATATTGCTTAATAAAACATTTGCATAACTGATATGCATACTTTGTTCTTTGACAATTGATGAAAACATTAAGTATTTAATGGAAGAAAAGAAAATTCTTTATATCCCTAAAGTCCATATATCTGCTTGTTGCTAACATCAATAAAATCAGCAAATTAGGGGGGCGTGTCTGACCATCGACCAAAATGGCTGCTTGTTTCAATCTGTCTACCAGTGGGAGCTGATAAAACTGCTGTTTGTCTCTCCAGAGGCTGTTGGACTTTGTCCTTTTTGAGAGAACTGACACAACCTTTATTTTTGCAGCAGACCTATATGACTGTTGCATACTATTAAGATTGAGCAGCCTAAAATAGCGAAGGTACGCAGCAGAGGCCTGGGAACAGCCTGTTTCTTTCTCTACCCCCCTTTGTTCTGACCTATCAGTATATCCAGCCAGTTGTGCTGCAGCAAGTTCACCTACAATAATATCATCAATGGAAGATCTATTTAGCTACAGAATTATAGAAATGCTAAGTGCTTCATTCTCCCGTGTTGAGGAGGTAGTGACCAGAGAATTGCGTCTATCTACGGAGGAGCTCGCCATAAAAAAGAAGGGCCTGATCTAGTGGAATCTCTCCCCCTGGGAATTCAAAATGTTCCATTACCCCAATCACCACTTATCAATGAAGGGGGTTCACCTAAAGTGTTTGAGGTACTGTCTACTAACCAAGGGCATGACATAATAGCCCGACATAGGGCACATCTGCAACAGAAGACTATGGCGCAGGAGATATTCAGAAGGGGTAACCTGAACAAGGAGAGTTATGATCGTGCGAAGCGCCACCCCAGACGACTGTGACTGCCAAGAGCCAAATACCTCTAGTGAAGAGCCCGCTGCGAGGTGGCCGATCAGGCGAGTGAAGCAGCCTGTTTTGGATTGGGATCCCCACTCAGGATTTGACAGTGCGTCTGCTGAGCATGGCGACACAAAGGCCTGGGCAATGGAGGTCGGGAGCAGTTGGAGGGACTATACCAGGTATGCTCCATTGTTGTGTCTGGCGACCGGTAGTATATCACGGGAAAGCTAAGGCCTGTTCTGGCTCCTCTCCGCTTGTGTTCAGAAGACTTTGCCGATGCCCCAGTACTCAGCAACCGGTTGGGATCGGTTTAAAACAGTGACTACACACTGGTTAAGCCGGACTCCATTGCTAGGTGAACACAAGTGGCATGGCAATAGGCTAGGTATCTAAGTTTTATTATACTACGGGGGCGATGGGCACTTTTGACATAATGAGCACATGTTACAGCAACCTGTCCTTTGGTCCCGGGGACTTTCATGCATGATCCCATGTCGATATGAGTATGGAGGAGGGGTGAACTGTCTCCTGAACATTTGTGCACGGCCCGGTTCAATCTATGTCCTATCAGCTCTTTCCCTGGGAAACAATTGGGTGTAATTATTACTTTGCTGTGAAGCTCATTAGATGTATTAATCCTGACGTATTCAAACGAGTCACAGACTGCTAAAGGTTACTGGGTATCATTATTAGCGTATGTTATGTTACTGCACCACCTTCCTAACATGAGGCTCAATATAGGTTTATCAATCTGCCTCAGAATGCCAAAGTTCCCAGCGTATGTTATGTCGCTAAAATATCACTCTGACATGGGGCTCAATATATGTTTATTAATATCTCTCAGAATGTTAATGCTGCTAGTTATTTATGTTACCTGACCGGTTTAAATTTGTCTCAAGTTTTTTGCTCTGTTTCAGACTGCCACAGTTGCGGGAGTCTGTTATGTTACTGAACTAGACGCTCAAAATAGGATTATTAATAAGTCCCAGACTGCTAAAGTTGCTAGCGTGAGTTATGGTATGTTACTGAAATACTACTCTGACTTGAGGCTTAATATCTGGTTATTAAGAGATCTTAGACTGTTAATGTTGCTAATATATGTCATGTCACTAAACTACCACCTTGATAAGAGGCTCCATATATCTTTATTCATATGCCTCAGGCCACCACAGCTGCGAGCACATGTTATTTTAATGACCCTGCTCCACCTATGGCTTTAGGGACTATGAACCCATAGTTAAGCATAGAATTCTATCAAGCCTCAGTGTCTGATTTCACTACCTATCCCTAGCTAGTATGAGGTTATACTCTAGCTCTATGAGAACTATCTAGAATACCACTAATTCTAATCACATGGGACCACTAGGTCTTAATAAGGCAGTTCCATTTATCATCACAGGATCTCCATATAGTATATCCTACTCTTAAGCGAGAATTAAATGTGTATGGACACAATCTTATTGCTGGTATTGTTTGGTCTTTGTTTGTGACTATTTGAGGTGTGTAGCATTATCATACAAAGATCCATAACTTACACTACAGGAGATCACTAGCTAGTCTGACTTAATGTACCCACTGTTTGTGTATGTGTCTCTCTACCTTGCTCAAGTTATGCTGTTTATGTTTTTACCGTTTAAGCTTAGATGTATTAACCCTCCTAAATAACATGGTTTTCATATGCTCAACTTGGCACAACTCTTTGTATAAAGATACAAATGCCCTCTTTTGAGGTTTATATGTTTGTGCACTCTTTCCTGGGGCCCTGAGATTCAGACTTAGTTCTACTACCCAGCACTATAGTGGCCCTCAGCTGCACTGTTACATTCTATATATTTTTTTCCTCAAATGATTGATGTCACCTAATATATGATAGTTGATACTAGAATTTACAGTCCAGTTTTCATATACAATAGTCATTTTCAATATGAACAGCTCCAGATGCCCCCCCCCCTTCTATATAGCTTACTGGTTAAGCCTAGGGCACAGACCCCATATGAAACTCCTAATCTTGTTCAAAAAGTGTTTCCTAATAGTGTGATATTGATATTCCCCCTCTCACCCCTTTAAATTGAGGTAGAGTGATTATATAGGTCTTAAAGATGTTTACATATAGGTAAATGGTATGCCTACTTATCTGTACATGACCTGTTATATGGATGTTTTGCAACAAATTTTATGTATATTGTTTATAATGTTACTGCTTGTCTGTATGCCCTATTTTGAACCTCAATAAAAATTTATTAAAAAAAAAAAAAAAAAAAATCAGCAAATTATTGCTAGTATGAAAATATCAATCTACGGATCTGAAAAAAATTATATCAAATTTCACAAGGGTGTTGCCACAATGCCATTATTTTAAGCCAGTGAAGTAATTTAGAATATTTATGAAGATAAATGTATAGTCAAATATCTATACTTCGTATAAGGCAATTATAATAAACACAACCCCCCACAAAAACACAAAAACAGATAGATAATATAACAGTTCTAGTTTCCAGTTGATGCCACAGTCTGAATGGGCAGGGGAAAAAAATCTCAAGATAGTTTAATAATTAGTGAACATTTTCTAGTCTATTTAAGGATAATTATAAGAAACGTATTCTTAGGCGTATGCTGCAATTTCTTACTAGTTCAGGGACAAGTGTAAGAAAGAGTAAAAATATCCTGCTGTCCCTCACATGGAAAGAACTTCACTCAATTTGCTTAAAAATAAACAAAAAAACAAACAAAGCAGGGGGGATCAACCATGAAGTCCCTGCTTCTTATAGGACACAATGAAGCTCTCTGAAATCTCACTGGGGAAAGCAAAAGTGACAAAGGGCACCCGAGTACTGGTAACAAAAATTATTTTTGAAACTTTTTTTTTATTATGGGTCAGATTTATCAAACTCCGACGGACAAGAGGGTACAATCTTCACCCCTGTCCGCCCAGCATTGCATCCCCCGCATTTATCATTGCACGCTACGGTTAGTGTGCAACGCCCCCGCTGGCTCTCTCTGTCAATCTCCCTGGTCAGAAAAGTCCAGGGGGATTGATAAGTGGGTTAAGAAGCAGAGGTCTGATGATGATGGGTCTTAACTCTTGGCAACATGTTCACTCGAGTCTGCAGTCTGCAGCCAGAACCTTTGATAAATCTGGCCCTATGTGGTCTCCTGTATATTTTTAACTTGCGTTGGTTTTCGAGTGTTGCACAACATATATTTTACTACCAGTGCAATAAGTGCACTGCATATGTTTATATAACCTCACCATCTTGAATTTGGTGAGATAAAAAAAATAGAAAACGCAGGAAGTAAAATGTTTAGAGACCACAGTGTGACCTGTAAGGGAATTATAGGCATATTTTCAGACGGTTTTATGATTTTAAGCTTGTAGTTTTAAATCACTTTGTACATCCCAAATATTTTGATCTTAAGCGGTCTATATTATTTGTTCTCATACCTCCTCCTGTAGTCTGCTTTAGAAAACATGTCCCTGCCACTAGGAGGAGGCAAAGATTCCCCAACCCCAAGAACTCTATAAAACCCCTCTCACCTCACTTGCAATCAGTCTGATGTATAGCCAAGCAAAAGAGGTGGGAAAATTAAGAAGAAGGGGAAAAAAGGAGCAGGGAAAAAGACATCCATTACTCCTTGGAATTAATACCTAAGCAGTGGAGTCCACGAGAATGATAAATAAGGGCGGGATAAAAAAAACATCTTTTTTCACAGAAAAAACAAAAATCTAGAAAAAGTATGCAAAGAAGACAAAAAAGCTACTTTGCAAAATTGGTCGACAAAAACCCTCATACTAAACAGCCAAAGAAGAGAAAACTGATCTGGCAGAATGTACTGAAAACCATCTAAGAGGAAGCTGACCCATCTCCAAGTAAGCTTTATTGATCAAAGAGTTCACAAAAAGCCAAAAGGAAATGACAGAAGTTTTCTGCCCCTTTCTGGAGTTTTATATAGTTCTTGGGGTTTGGGGAATCTTTGCCTCCTCCTAATGGAAGGGAAGACTTTGATTTAAAAATTGAGGTTAAAAGGGACAGTCTACTCGATTTTCTTTTTTTTTTATTGTTTAAAAAGATAAGCAACGAAACAAATATTCAGCGCTGTTAAAACTAGTTAAATATATAGTATATTGCAAATTAAAGAATGTGTTGCAAATTAAAAGGAATATCTCCCTGGGATGAGAGTGGTATTATTATAAACTTGAAAAGTACATACACTTTATATCGTTAATCCTTGGATTGTCAAATCGGCTTGGATGCCTAAGGGGAATTGCAGTTGAATAATAGTGGTCCAAATTACGGTAATAAGCTACTAAAACACAGAAAGTTAAAAGTAAAAGCTTAAAAATGTAATATATTCAAGTGCACACAATTGCATGTACGAGGTTTAAAACATCTAGAAGCATATCACCAGCTTGTGGTAATGAAAGTCCCTCTGCGCCTCTCAGTTTGTGAGGACTTTGTGAGGAAAAACGCGTAGGGAGTTTTTTGTCCCAGGCCGGCCACCAAAGCAACCCTCAAGATGCTGGACGCAGCAGGATCCACAACAAACATTCTATTTCTGAAGATACGGATCAAAGGTGGGGGTTTACAAATGGAGTGGCTCAGAGGGACTTTCAATACTACGAGCTGGTGATATTTTAAAAATTGTATGTGCAATCGTGTGCGCTTGAATGTATTGATAAATTTTAAGATTTTTACTTCTGAATCGGAGGATGTGCTACTGTTCCCTTCTGTTGGTGTTTAACAAGATAGATAATGCCTTTACTATCATTCTTCAGCTTTGCATAACCAACAATGTTATATTTATAAACTTTATAGCCTCTAAATTTGCCTGTTTCTAAGCCCCAGCAGACCACCTCTTATCTCAGTGCTTTTAAAATATTGCACAATAGCTAGACAGTGCTAGATCATGTGTGCCATATAGATAGCATTGTGCTCACTCCCGTGGAGAATGATAATGGTTATGCAAGAACCAGCACTGATTGGCTAAAATGCAAGATTGTAAATATCACTGAGATAACAGGCAGTCTGCAGTGGCTTAGAAACAGGTGATCATAGAGGTAAAAATATATTAATATAACAGTGTTAGTTATGCAAAACTTGGGAATGGGTAAAAAAAGGTAGAATCTATCTTTTTAAACAATTAACACTTTTCAAGTAGACTGTTCCTTTAACGGCGTTAGGACACTGTATTCCATCCGAATTTTGCTGGGCTTTAGCGCCAAAGGACGGAATACAACATCCTAACCGCATGGCTTTCCTGAAGCCACTGGCGCTTCCCTGATGGGATTGCGCTCTGGAGGGTGTGCCTAGCATCATAAGTCCGCCCCCCCTGATGTGATCCCATCATTGAAATCTCTTGATCATGTGCACGATCGCGATTTTTCAATTTGTTTACATCAGAACAGTTGTAGACACGTTAACCCCAGCACAAAAGGGTTAAATGGTAAATATTTATATTTTAGCATTGTATATGTTAATATATTTTAAAAAAACTGCTTAAATACCTTAAGTTGCCGATTCTAACTAGTTTCCCCAGCAAACTTTACTCAAAAATGGGCAGATTTCAAAAGCCACCGTGAGGCTAATTTGCATTAGCCAATCACGGTGGGCAACCTGGGTTTTCTCTTTTTTGCAGTTCTGGGTAGCGTGCACATATCCGCGCATGCGCAATAGCTCCAAGACCAAATCAATGACATCACACAAATTCTGCAGTTAAGGTTTATCCTTAGATATAATGCGCATACGTTGCACTATACTTGCAATGCGCATGCGCTCAGGAGTGTGCAAAGCAAAAATGAATATGCAAATTTGTTGTAATTTTATAGCCGTTATGAAATGGTCTGGACACGACTATTTTGTGGGCAAGAATATGTGACGTCAAATGGGGATTAAAATTATATGTTTAATAAATAAATAAGCTTTGTTTTCAGCCGTAAGTTGAATCGGCTGCAATTATATATTTTTTGTTTTGTCATTTATACAAACTTTTATAATCCTTTAACAATGTTATACAATCTGATATATGCAGACAGTCACTCTCTTATTCTATTGTACACTATAAAAAGGGCAGTTGCTTTATATTGAAATATATATATATATATATATATATATATATATATATTGTACTCTGTACATTAAATAAATATTTTCCTTAAGTATGTTAAAGGGACATGAAACCCAAAACATTTTCTTTTATGACTCTGAAATAGCATACAATTTTAAATAACTTTCTAATTTATTTCTCTTATCAAATGTTCTACTCTTTCTTGGTATCTGAAGCACCATATTGGTGTCTGAAGATATGGCAGTAGTTTTACAAGGATCTTATCCATATGCAAGAGCACTAGATGGCAGTAGTTTTACAAGGATCTTATCCATATGCAAGAGCACTAGATGGCAGTAGTTTTACAAGGATCTTATCCATATGCAAGAGCACTAGATGGCAGTAATTTTACAAGGATCTTATCCATATGCAAGAGCACTAGATGGCAGTAGTTTTACAAGGATCTTATCCATATGCAAGAGCACTAGATGGCAGTAGTTTTACAAGGATCTTATCCATATGCAAGAGCACTAGATGGCAGCACTATTTCCTGCCATGTAGTGCTCCAGCCACCTACCTAGGCATCACTTCAACATAAAACACAACAGGAACAAAGCAAATCTGATAATAGAAGTAAATTGGAAACTTTTTTAAAGTTGTATACTGTCTCAGTCACAAAAGAAAATGTTTTATCTACTGAATTTTCACTGCATATTTTAAATTTGCATTTTGTGAACTTTTTTTGTTGTTTGTTTTACAAATTTAAATGCATATTTTAAAAATTTGATTTTTACATTGTACTTTCAACCTGATTTTTAAAGTTCTAATTTTATTGCTCATTGTAATGAAAAGTATATATGTGTCTCTTTCCTATACAGAAATATAGGGCACAGCAAGATGCCCTTATCAAGGTAAGATTATCATTTTGAGAATACTGTGAAACACCTTACAGAAATTTTCACATAATCTTACACCTGTAAATGTAATGAAATGGAGGAGAGAAAGAGAGAGAGAAAGAGAGAGAGAAAGAGAGAGAGAAAGAGAAGAGAAAGAGAGAGAGAAAGAGAGAGAGAAAGAGAGAGAGAAAGAGAGAGAGAAAGAGAGAGAGAAAGAGAGAGAGAAAGAGAGAGAGAAAGAGAGAGAGAAAGAGAGAGAGAAAGAGAAAGAGAGAAAGAGAGAAAGAGAGAAAGAGAGAAAGAGAGAAAGAGAGAAAGAGAGAAAGAGAGAAAGAGAGAAAGAGAGAAAGAGAGAAAGAGAGAAAGAGAAAGAGAGAGAGAGAAAGAGAAAGAGAGAAAGAGAGAGAGAAAGAGAAAGAGAGAGAAAGAGAGAAAGAGAGAAAGAGAGAAAGAGAGAAAGAGAGAAAGAGAGAAAGAGAGAAAGAGAGAAAGAGAGAAGAGAAGAGAAGAGAAAGAGAGAAAGAGAGAAAGAGAAAGAGAAAGAGAAGAGAGAGAGAGAGAGAGAGAGAGAGAGAGAGAGAGAGAGAGAGAGAGAGAAGAGAGAGAGAGAGAGGAGAGAGAGAGAGAGAGAGAGAGAGAGAGAGAGAGAGAGAGAGAGAGAGTGGAAGATATATATATATTAAGGGAGAATATGTATATCATATTTTTCTATACATTTTCCTGTATCTTGGAATTACTTTACTTATATATTTATTTAAAAAACATTTTTCATCTTGGAACCACTTTATACTTTTGACGATAGCTGTTTGACAAGCAGACCACAGTCTGCTGAAACAGTTGTGTGTGCTCTCAGGAGGGGTAACCAGACTGGTTGGAAGTTCTACATTATTTACAGATCTTGCAGCGAGCATCTCTGTTTGTAAAGCACCATTAGGTACAATTACCATGTGCTCCCACTGTGCTTTCTGCTGTGAACACGTCAGTCATTTTTTGTGCATGTGAAATAAATGCTAGAACAATAAAAAGAATATGATTCATGTATACACACACATACATAAACATTATATATACACACACACACAGACAGACAGGGCTGGCCTTAGGGCACCTCGGGCCCCACGCTCGTGGTAATTTTATTTTTTTTAAACGCTTTTTAAAAAAATATATATTTTCTTTTTGGCGCCATTTTTTGCTTGGGAACTCAGGAGAGGGTGGTGACTGGTGGTGAGGAGTGAGTCACATGACTGTGTGGCGTGTGTGAAGCAGAGGAAGTTTCAAGCATGAGCCGAGCAGTATGGACAGAGCGGTATAGAGAGCCAAGAGCGTGAACGCAGTGCCAAGTGTGGGGGCGTTTTTCGCAGTAAGTGTGTAATGAGTCATGACTAGTGATATTAATAATGGAGTGTCAGTGATAATGTTGGCATTCCTGTAGTATAGGATGGTTTGGGAGCCAACATGGTGCTATTTACAGTATTGTAAGGTATTTTACATGTGTTCTGATTCACCATAACATGGATATTGAAGCTATCCTAGCTTTTGAAATAAAAACCAACTTTGAGTAGCCTGTTTTCAGTGTGGTTATTTCAGCCATTAAATTCTTCTTAGTTGTTTATCATAAAATAGGATTTGACTGTCTTACCTATTGGTGTGGTGCATGATACATGAGGTGTCACTAATAAAAGCTCAATAACAAAAGCTTGGCATACCATCATGTGTCACAATACCTCAATATATGGATTTAAAATTGTTTTGTAGCTAACCAGCTTGCCTTAGTTACAATAAGTACCTGCAATTGACACCATTTCAGTTGCTTCCCATTTCTATACATTTTTGCTTTGGGTTTTCATGGTATTAACATCTGTAAGATTATGTGAATATTGGACATCAATGTCTAATGTCTACAACAAAGAATGTAACTGCAGAGTTTACTTTCTTTGTTACTTTGTGTAACTAAGGTACTTTTTGTTTAAATGTAATGCCAGATTTGTTTTCAGTTTCGTATAAAATGCACACTTATGAGAAGGCAAGCCTATGTACACTACCTAATTGCTTTCTATAATGGCTGTGGCTATGAATCAAACCATATTACAACAGGTAGCTGCCGTACCTTGGGTATTCTAAATAAAGCATTAACATCTTTTTAAAAAAAAATTGTTTACAAGAATTTCCATTACCCGTGTGTGTGTGTGTGTGTAGTGTGTGTGTGTTGTCTGTATTCTCTCTGTGTGTGTGTGTGTGTGGGGGCTATTAACTAAATGTGTACCAGATTGTTTACCACATTTACAGAGGGCTTCTTCTGCTTCTGTGTGTGTGTGTGGGTGGGCTGGCTGTGTGCGTGTGTGGGCTGTATGTGTGTGTGGCGGCTTTGTGCATGGGCTGTCTGTGTCTGGGCTTTGTGCGTGGGCTGTCTGTGTGTGGGCTGTCTCTATGTGTGTGGGCTGTCTCTGTGTGTTGGCTATTTCTGTCTGCGTGCACGTGGGCTGTCTGTGTACCTGTGTATGTGTCTAAGTGTGGATGTATGTGTATATATGTATCTCTGTGTGTGTGTGTGTGTGTATATTATATCTGTGTGGTACAGTGCATTGCCCCATTTCTTTAAGTATTTTTTATCTGGGTAGAGGTCAGCGCACTGTCATTCTGCTTAAGGACCTGCACTTGCTAGGGCGGCCCTGGCGTCTCTAATGTTCTTGTTATCATAAGAAAACACATAAAAATAAGGCCCAGTTCAACTCAACTGTCAGGATAAGTCTTCATTATATACATAAACAGTTGTTCCAATAGTACAAATGGTATATTGCAATATATAGGTTATAGTGCTCCACATTAGTGGATTTGTATGTTTTGTTTTGTTTTTATAAAATGTTGTGCATCACCTTAAATTATTTTTCTCCCATGTTTTTTTTCCATTTTAAAAACTGTGGGGGCGGGGATGGAGGCAGAGATGAGGTGGGGAGAAAGGGGGCCCCATTTTGTCATTCTGCTTTGGTCCCTGCAATGGCTAGGGCTGGCCATGTATAGGTGTGTGTATATGAAGTAACTAAAAGATAACTTTTTACACAGCACTTACTCTGGTGAGCTGAGGAAATTGTGAGGTAAAATATCTTCCTTTTTTACATAGAGATGTTCAGGTGATATTTTCATGTCAGCTTTTTACAGTTATGCTGCATCACTTTCAAGTGATTTAGCATATAAGTATGATGTCCCTTTAAGTTCAGCACTGGGAGATCTTCAAGGTGTGCTAAAGTGAAAGTAATAACTGCAGGTGGATCCCAGGGCTGCACTAAAAAGAGGAGATTTAGCCCTGCTTATAGTGCAGGGTGAGCATCTCAATGTTGGATTCAGAGGGGTGCTCTAAGTTTAGCAAACATGCCCTTCAGGCCTCAGAAGTTTGTCAGTTAATTTGGTGTTAAGACCTATGGGGAAAGTGTGAAAGGTTTCTGCGAACGCCAATCTATGCTTGGTTATTCTTTATAAAAGTCCTGGTGTTCCTCTTTCTTGACGGCTTTCCTGGTTTTGACTCTAGAGTGTATCCTCATTTATACTTTTTGTCGCACCCTAGCCTGTACTCTGATTTATAGACTGAGAAAATGGTTGCTGATCTCTGGAACAGAACATGTGATTGCTTTTCCAACTTCCCATTTTGCTGTGACACCTGGCTTTTGTCTGTCATTCTTGTATTGGACCCTCTGGACTCTTCTGGATATTCCTTGACTACTGACATCTGTTCCTGAATGCCCTTGATGCTCTTGACTACTTTCTGAAACACCTCTCCTGCAGAGTTGGTACCAGTTTGAAAGCAAAAAGGAATTCCTTTTTTTTATACTGGAAAGGCTTTCCACAAGACTTTATTATTATTAATATTATCAGGTATTTGAAGAGCGCCAACAGATCCCGCAGCGCTGTAAACAGTCGGTATACAGGTTAACTTTTGTATGGATCAAATGGATAGAGGGCCCTGCCGAGAGTTTCACTGTTGTAGTCGGCTCTTATGAAGGCGATCTGCAAACAGCTGGGCTCATAGGCTTACATTCTAAGGGGTTCAAGGGGAAAGCAATGGAGTTAGGAAAGGTTAGTGTAGGTTGTATGCATCCCTGAATAATAGTGTTAAAACTAGGGGAGAGTCTTGTGGAGCGAGGCAGGGAATTCCACAAGATGGGGGCCAGTCTGGAGAAGTCCTGTAAACGGGAATGTGAGGAAGTAACAAGAGAGGAGGAGATTGTGAGCAGATCGAAGGGGACGAGAGGGAGAGTATCTGGAGACAAGTTCAGAAATGTAGGGGGAGCAGTGCAGTTGAGGGCTTTGTATGTCAGAGTGAGGATTTTGTGTTTAATCCTAGAGGCAAGAGGAAGCCAGTGAAGGTATTGGCAGAGAGGTGCAGCCGATAAAGAGCGACGTATAAGGAAGATGAGCCTGGCAGAGGCATTCATAATGGATTGTAAAGGAGCTATGCAGCAGCTAGGTAGACCAGAGAGGACGGAGTTGCAGTTGTCGAGGCGGGAAAGGATTAGAGAGTGGATTAAAATCTTAGTTAGATCATGTGTAAGAAAATGTCTAATTTTAAAGATGTTTTTAAGGTGAAAGTGGCAGGCTTTAGCCAAGGACTGAATGTTAGGAGTGAAGGAAAGGTCTGAGTCAAGTGTGACCCCAAGACATCGGGCATGCGGGGGAAGGGTAATGATGGAATTATCAACAGTTATAGAAAATTTGGGGGTGGAGATATTGGAGGAAGGGGGAAATATAAGGAGTTCAGTTTTGGAGAGATTTAGCTTATGGTAGTGAGAGGACATCCAAGATGAGATATGAGAAACACAGTAACACAGGTTTATGTCTGTTGGGATTTGTGCCATTCAGCCAAAACAGCATGTTTTAAATCCAGTCGCTGATATTGGATAAGAAGGTCTGTCTCGCAATCTGCATTCCAATTCATCCTAAAGGTATTCAACGGAGTTGAGGTCAGCACTCTGTGAAGGTCACTCAAGTTCCTCCACACTATACTTAAAGGACCAGTCAACACAGTAGATTAGCATAATCAACAAATGCAAGATAACAAGACAATGCAATAGCACTTAGTCTGAACTTCAAATGAGTAGTAGATGTTTTTTCTGACAATTTTAAAAGTTATGTCTATTTCCACTCCCCTTGTATCATGTGACAGTCATCAGTCAATCAGCAATGCATACACGTACCATGTGACAGCCATCAGCCAATCACAAATGCATACAAGTTTATTCTGTGAATTCTTGCACATGCTCATAGGAGCTGGTGACTCAAAAAGTTAAAATATAAAAAGACTGTGCACATTTTGTTAATGGAAGTAAATTGGAAAGTTGTTTAAAATTGTATGCTCTAACGGAATAAAAGTTTAATTTTGACTTGAGTGTCCCTTTAAAGCATGCCTTCATCAACCTTGCTTTGTGCCCAGATATGTACAGATAAGCTAAAACAGGAAAGGGCCTTCCCCAAACTATTGCCACAAAGTTGGAAGCACCCTATTGTCTAAAATATTTTTGGATTCTGTAGCATTAATATGACCCTTCACTGGAACTAAGAGGCCTAGCTTAAACTCTGAAAAACAGTCCCAGGCCATTATACCTCCTCCAAAAAAATTTCAAGTAGGCACTATACATTCTGGTAGGTAGCATTTTCCATGCATCCACCACATTCAGATTCTTCCATCAGACTGCCAGAAAACTATAGTACGGATGTTGATTCCAGGGGTATTTCAAAACTCTGTGGTGAATGATGCGATAGATGAGTTATTTTTGTGTGCCATGCGCTTCAACACTTTCGAGTTTGTGTGGTCTACTACTTTGTGGTTGGCTGTTGTTGCTCCTAGATACTTTCACTACACAACCGGGGAGATCTAGTAGGGCAGAAATTTCACACAAACTGACCGGAAAAGATGACATCCTATGACAGTACAACATTTAAAGTCACTGAGCTCTGCTGATCTATGGATATTTCATGGTTATGTACAAGATTCTATGCACCTGAATGGGTGTGGCTGAAACATCTGAACTCAATAATTAGTTGGGGTATCCATATACTTTTGGCCATATAGTGTATTCCACAGCGCTATATCAGAAGTACATTAAAGACAAGACAGGAAAGGTAGATTGAGATTACAGGGACCTGCTCCTTAGAAAGCTTAAAGGGACGTTCAACACCAGAATTTTTGTTGTTTAAAAAGATAGATAGACAATCCCTTTATTACCCATCCCCAGTTTTGCATAACCACCACTGTTATATTAATATACTTTTTACCTCAGTGATTAACTTGTATCTAAGCATCTTCTGACAGCCCCCTGATTACATGATATTTTATTTTTTTCTATTGACTTTCATTTTAGCAAATTAGTGCAGTGTCTGCCTAAAGCTACGGGTGTGATCACAATGTTATCTATATGTCTCACATGAACTAGCGCTCCCCTGTTGTGAAAAGCAAATAAAAAAGCGTGTGAGAAGAGGCAGCCTTCAAGGGCTTAGAAATTATGAGCATTCCTAGGTTTAGCTTTCAACTAAGAATACCAAGAGAACAACCCAAAATTGGTGATAAAAGTAAATGGGAAAGTTGTTTAAAATTACATGCCCTTTTGGAAACATGAAAGGTTTTTTTTTGGACTTGACTGTCCCTTTAAGGTTAACATAAGTAGTACCAGGCTGACAAGGTTCCCAGACAGGTTTTCAAGGCAGCATCTATGGCACAAGAAAGTGCAGCTCCACACCCCTGCTCTTGCACAACCAATTGTGTGTGAGGAGAGCTTGTCAATCATCAATGAAGAATTAGATTTGGATTATTTATCACCACCAGTTAACAAGCAGTGATCTTATGCAAGTGAGCCGGCACCATAAATGCTTTATTAATGAAAATCTATGTCTGTATTTTTCTATTTTCCACATTATTTACTTTCTTTTCCAACTTTATGTGATGTTTATAACTAGAACCAACTCTCCCGTGCCCCTTCATGCAACACTTTCATTATATCCTTGCATCTTACAGATCACCAGTTCACAACCTGTCTCAGCACATCGAACCATGGTCTGTCATCAGGTTTAACTTCCCACTAACTTCTACCCTTATAGCCAACTTGTTATATACCCACTGCTTTAACTGCTATCAAGGGGGAACTGACACAATATGACTGCAGGAAAGCACAACACTCCGGCATTGTCACATCACTCTAATACACTTTTCTCTTATTAATATTTTACACTAATGTTGTATCTTTACCTCTTTCTACACACAGTTTCCCATTTTAGATTAATTTATTCTGGTTCACACTGACCATGCATCTCAATTTTCTTCCCTTTCTGGGTCACCCTCTGGGCCTGATCAGCAAAAACTTGCCGGCATGGAGATAAATTACACCAAAATTTTCAGGGTTTTTTTTTGAGCATTTTATGCATCTCTTTTCGCATCCAATACCCTGTATATCTAGATAAACTGCTTCCAAGCTAAATGTTCTCTTTACAATTCTGTAAGGGCATTGCTCCCTCTGTATCACTCCATTTCCTTTACTTTGTGAGCCTCTTTACCTGAAGTTCACTTTGTATAGAAGTTCCCCTCTCTCTCTCTTTATTTTTTTTAAAGTATTGTGATACAGACACAAATCCTCAAATCCAGAATTTTTCTGAAATCCAGACTATATATATATATATATATATATATATATATATATATATATATATATATATTTTAGTTAGAATTAAAGTGGCACCAGCGCTAGAACCTATATCATAAACGATGTTATGAATCTTCTAACAGTCTTGGCAAATGTTTATACTAAGATTTTACAGTGTATATGTATATAGAGATGTACGTGCAGCTGGATATTGATACAGTGTAGCCATGATACTGTTAGAAATGAGAAATTCAATTGGAAGTCAATAATAGAGAGCTAGCGCACAATAACAAAATCTCTATGGAAGTCAGGTAGAACTTCTTGTGTCCTTTTAAGTCTGTTCTCTCCACTTGTGGTCTTTTTCCTTTTATCTTGTCCTCTTGTGTGACTGAGAGGTGATGTAAGCCCACTCAGGCGTCTTTACGCATTTAAAAGTTATTGAATACTTCTTAGTCAGAGGATTGTGAGGTTACAGGGTGCCCGGCTTGTTCATTTTAAAGGGTAGCTGAGTGGGTGTGTCTTTTCCGTAGCCTTGTGACGTTATGCGTCATTTGTGAACCTGCAGTCATACAGATCTATTGTGTATATCTGTGTTGCTATCCTTACTCAAGTCGGTCATAAGTTGATTCCTCAGGGTCCTAGTGTCCCTTGGTTTCATGGGCACTGTTTCCCTATGTAATCTACACGTTACTTCATGGTATGGTCTAATACATTACATTTGTATTTGCAGTACAGAGAACATCAACTTTGCCTAACGTACATATAGAAACGGTGTAGTCCCAAGTTTACACCGAGATGGTGATCATATATTCAAATAAATTTCTATTCACTCCTACTGTTAGACCTTATATTTAAATCATTATAGGGATGTGGGGGAAACCTAAAATCTAAATAATATGATATTACTCTGTTCATCCCTACTGTCTCTTTTATTACTCTATGTGTCAATTTGAATCTAGGATAAGTACTAATAATCTATCCTTGTAAGAGGTGAGCAGTGGGTCAAAGCCTCTGCCGACAGATGTTGTGTTAGACTGGTTGTCTACACATTATTTACTAGATTGACATATAGCTTCTATAGAACCCATACTTTATAACACTATATATGATGATAGTAAAACTAATTTGAAATAAATACAGTTTTTGCAATGGACAGGATAATGCATACAAACCTATCCGATTGACTTATAAAATGAAAAACTCCTTAGTAAGCCAAATCTTGTTGGATGCCACATGACAACATATTATAAACATAATGTCACAAACTTCTTTTTTACTAAACAAAATAAATAGAACACACACTTTCTCGTTATCTAAATAGATATTGGAATTCTTCTAATAATATAAGACAGAATTTATTTTAACATAAGTGAAACAATTACTCCTCATAATTTGAACAAGTACTAGTTATGATTAAATAATTAGCAAAGCATAGCATCCCCTTGATACTTAGGGTTACTAATTTAAACTCACATCTGGAGATGATTTAACAAACAAGGCTTAGTTATCTCCAGACTAAGGACTGCTCCTAAACAATTAGGGTAGACGATCACCTATAGAAACTCGATAGGTAACGCTGGATCCGATTCCAATAGAATTCCAAGAGTACACACACACACACACAATATCTGAACCCACTGCTCACATCTTACAAGGATAGATTATAAGTACTTATCCTAGATTCAAATTGACACATAGAGTAATAAAAGAGACAGTAGGGATGAACAGACCTATCTATTCGTAATATCATATTATTTATATTTTAGGTTTCCCCCACATCCCTATAATGATTTAAATATAAGGTAAGGCTAGCAGTAGGAATACATAGAAATTGATGTGAATATATGATAACAATCTCGGTGTAAACTTGGGACTACACCGTTTCTATATATACGTTAGGCAAAGTTGATGTTCTCTATACCGCAAATACGAATGTAATGTATTAGACCATACCATGAAGTAACGTGTAGAGTACATAGGGAAACAATGTCCAGGAAACCAAGGGACACTAGGACCCTGAGGAATCAACTTATGACCGACTTGAGTAAGGATAGCAACACGTAACATGCACACAAACGATTGCTAAGACAACAGAGGTACACAATAGATCTGTATGGCTGCAGGTTCATGTATGACGTCACGCGGCTATGGAAAAGACACGCCCACTCGGCTACCCTTTAAAATGTACAAGCCGGGCACCCTGTAACCTCACATTCCTCTGACGAAGAAGTATTCAAAAACTTTGAAACGCGTAAGGATGCCTGAGTGGGCTTACAGGACATAATTCTTTGACCGGCAGCACTTTGGTTCACTTTGTGAAACTATTGGTATTTAAAACTATTGACTATTTCATGTCTTATGTGAAGACTTATTGATTAGCACCTTTTATATGCCCTATAGCTTTTATAGAATAGGAATTTCTGTTAGCATATAACACACCCACTTTATAAGAGACGTTTTTATTTCCTCTGTGGATCAGAGGCATACTGGGGGATCTTTATTTATTGCTATTAAGCTTACCTCATCAAGGATTGAGGTCAAACACTATAAGTGCGTTTCGAATTTTATTTAATAAATTGTATGCATGCGATATTTTAATTTTCTATGTTTCTACTATTGGGATAACTATCTATACTCCTGAGGACGTAAAGTTACCCAGTTTTTCGTATTTGAAAGTTTCTCTAAACCAGGAGCAAAACTGAGAAAATATACCCACATCACCTCTCAGTCACACAAGAGGACAAGATAAAAGGAAAAAGACCACAAGTGGAGCGAACACTTAAGTCTAGACTTAAAAGGACACAAGAAGTTCTACCCGACTCCCATATAGCCGTTATCTTACCTCATAGGATTGAGGTTCATTTTGGTAAGCGGACACCCATTCTACAAATAGGCATCAGTTTAATTTTGGGATCCACAAACTAAGTGATTTTCCACATACTGTATCAACCATACAGACTGTCATACGTGAATCATAAATTATATATTGTTTTGTATAGAGATTTTGTTATTGTGCGCTAGCTCTCTATTATTGCTTTCCTATTGAATTTCTCATATATATATATATATATATATATATATATATATATATATATATATATATATTGCATCTGCAAGGGGGTCAACGCTGTCCAACCTGGCCATCTACATCGACTCACACCTTCAAGAAGTCGTTAAACATACTGATGCTTATCTGAAGGATTCTCCAGACATGATTCAAGTTCTCAAGAGATATGTTGACTTACAGAGTGATGACATACTTGTCACCATGGATGTTGACAGCCTTTACACGGTTATACCTCATATTGAGGGAGTGGGGGCTGTCAGATCCATGGTGACGGTTAATATGTTCTATAATGGACCATCCATAGAATTTCTTTGTGAGATGCTGACATACTGTCTGGAGAAAAACTATTTCAGATTCGAATGTGATTATTATTTACAGATTGCTGGTACTGCCATGGGGTCAAATGTGGCACCCACTTACGCAAACCTCTATATGGCGTGGTACGAACAGATGCAGCCATTTGATAACACCAATATAAAGTACTACACACAGTACATAGACAATGTGTTTTTGGTGTGGAGAGGAGGTGAGTCAGCATTGCTTGAGTGGGTGTTGCATTTGAACTCCATGGCCAGTCCTATAAGGTTCAAGTTGGAATACAGCATAGAATCTGTACATTTTTTGGATCTCACTATATCAAAAATTGATGCAGAGGGTGTAGTACGATTTGGCACTTCCCTTTATACAAAGCCAACAGATCGCAATTCCCTGTTGGATGCGAGGAGTTTTCACCCTTTGCACCAAAAGAAGGGGATTCTCACCTCACAACTCACTCGGGTCATCAGGAACAACAGTGAGTTACCTATGATGCAACAACAACTTAAAGAGATGAACGATAAATTGGCAGAGAGGGGCTATGCCAGGGAGATGGTAGCCAAAACACAGGAAGACCTCATGGATCCCATGAAAGCTGGACAGACGAAACATGGAGCAAAGTTGAACTCTGGACAAATTAATATGGTTACCACATACACGCCAACCTGCAAACATCTCACCAAGGCGGTCCGGAGTCAATGGCCGGTGGTAGGCACTGATCCTACGTTACCTTTTGAGAGGGTCCCTGCCCCCAGAATAGCATACTGAAGTACAAGTAATCTAAGGGATATACTGGTCAAATCAGACCCTGTGAAACACTACAAAAAAGACACCTGGCTAAAGACAACCAAGATGGGGTGTTTCCCATGTGGAGGATACGTTACTTGCAATGGTATACTTATGTGGATGCTGGAAGGTGTTACCCCTAACAACTATAGGTTTGATATCAGACCGCCTAACATGCACTAGCACTTATGTAGTGTATATGCTGATCTGTCCATGTTACAGAGTATACATCGGTAAAACCGTAACTACTTTCCGCGAACGCATGGCGAATCATCGGTGTGCGATACGAGAGGCTCTTCGCACTGGTGAAGCAGACAAGCCAGTGGCACAGCATTGTCTTCAACATAAACACGCCGTATCTAGCTTACGGACAATGCTCATTGATCACATACCCCCTTTACTTAGGGGTGGCGACAGAGGAAATCTCCTGCTTCAATGTATAAGGTTGAACACTCTTATACCCAATGGCTTGAATACCTCTCTGGACTTTAGTCCTTTTTACTAATACGTTTCACATTATTTGATATACATATGAGTAATCAAATTTATCAAATGGTTGCATCTTGTATATGTATCTATATATTAGGTCTCAACATTGTTGTTCCTATGTTTCTATCATACTACAATCAGGCATGAATGAATGCTTATTGATAGACTAATGTGTCTAGTAAAAAACAGAATTTATGTTTACCTGATAAATTTCTTTCTCCAACGGTGTGTCCGGTCCACGGCGTCATCCTTACTTGTGGGATATTCTCTTCCCCAACAGGAAATGGCAAAGAGCCCAGCAAAGCTGGTCACATGATCCCTCCTAGGCTCCGCCTACCCCAGTCATTCGACCGACGTTAAGGAGGAATATTTGCATAGGAGAAACCATATGGTACCGTGGTGACTGTAGTTAAAGAAAATAAATTATCAGACCTGATTAAAAAAACCAGGGCGGGCCGTGGACCGGACACACCGTTGGAGAAATAAATTTATCAGGTAAACATAAATTCTGTTTTCTCCAACATAGGTGTGTCCGGTCCACGGCGTCATCCTTACTTGTGGGAACCAATACCAAAGCTTTAGGACACGGATGAAGGGAGGGAGCAAATCAGGTCACCTAAATGGAAGGCACCACGGCTTGCAAAACCTTTCTCCCAAAAATAGCCTCAGAAGAAGCAAAAGTATCAAACTTGTAAAATTTGGTAAAAGTGTGCAGTGAAGACCAAGTCGCTGCCCTACATATCTGATCAACAGAAGCCTCGTTCTTGAAGGCCCATGTGGAAGCCACAGCCCTAGTGGAATGAGCTGTGATTCTTTCGGGAGGCTGCCGTCCGGCAGTCTCGTAAGCCAATCTGATGATGCTTTTAATCCAAAAAGAGAGAGAGGTAGAAGTTGCTTTTTGACCTCTCCTTTTACCTGAATAAACAACAAACAAGGAAGATGTTTGTCTAAAATCCTTTGTAGCATCTAAATAGAATTTTAGAGCGCGAACAACATCCAAATTGTGCAACAAACGTTCCTTCTTTGAAACTGGTTTCGGACACAGAGAAGGTACGATAATCTCCTGGTTAATGTTTTTGTTAGAAACAACTTTTGGAAGAAAACCAGGTTTAGTACGTAAAACCACCTTATCTGCATGGAACATCAGATAAGGAGGAGAACACTGCAGAGCAGATAATTCTGAAACTCTTCTAGCAGAAGAAATTGCAACTAAAAACAAAACTTTCCAAGATAATAACTTAATATCAACGGAATGTAAGGGTTCAAACGGAACCCCCTGAAGAACTGAAAGAACTAAATTGAGACTCCAAGGAGGAGTCAAAGGTTTGTAAACAGGCTTGATTCTAACCAGAGCCTGAACAAAGGCTTGAACATCTGGCACAGCTGCCAGCTTTTTGTGAAGTAACACCGACAAGGCAGAAATCTGTCCCTTCAGGGAACTTGCCGATAATCCTTTTTCCAATCCTTCTTGAAGGAAGGATAGAATCCTAGGAATCTTAACCTTGTCCCAAGGGAATCCTTTAGATTCACACCAACAGATATATTTTTTCCAAATTTTGTGGTAAATCTTTCTAGTTACAGGCTTTCTGGCCTGAACAAGAGTATCGATAACAGAATCTGAGAAACCTCGCTTCGATAAAATCAAGCGTTCAATCTCCAAGCAGTCAGCTGGAGTGAAACCAGATTCGGATGTTCGAACGGACCCTGAACAAGAAGGTCTCGTCTCAAAGGTAGCTTCCAAGGTGGAGCCGATGACATATTCACCAGATCTGCATACCAAGTCCTGCGTGGTCACGCAGGAGCTATCAAGATCACCAACGCCCTCTCCTGATTGATCCTGGCTACCAGCCTGGGGATGAGAGGAAACGGCGGGAACACATAAGCTAGTTTGAAGGTCCAAGGTGCTACTAGTGCATCCACTAGAGCCGCCTTGGGATCCCTGGATCTGGACCCGTAGGAGGGAACTTTGAAGTTCTGACGAGAGGCCATTAGATCCATGTCTGGAATGCCCCACAGCTGAGTGACTTGGGCAAAGATTTCCGGATGGAGTTCCCACTCCCCCGGATGCAATGTCTGACGACTCAGAAAATCCGCTTCCCAATTTTCCACTCCCGGGATGTGGATAGCAGACAGGTGGCAGGAGTGAGACTCCGCCCATAGAATAATCTTGGTCACTTCTTCCATCGCTAGGGAACTCCTTGTTCCCCCCTGATGGTTGATGTACGCAACAGTCGTCATGTTGTCTGATTGAAACCGTATGAACTTGGTCCTCGCTAGCTGAGGCCAAGCCTTGAGAGCATTGAATATCGCTCTCAGTTCCAGAATATTTATCGGTAGAAGAGATTCTTCCCGAGACCAAAGACCCTGAGCTTTCAGGGATCCCCAGACCGCGCCCCAGCCCATCAGACTGGCGTCGGTCGTGACAATGACCCACTCTGGTCTGCGGAATGTCATCCCTCGTGACAGGTTGTCCAGGGACAGCCACCAACGGAGTGAGTCTCTGGTCCTCTGATTTACTTGTATCTTTGGAGACAAGTCTGTATAGTCCCCATTCCACTGACTGAGCATGCACAGTTGTAATGGTCTTAGATGAATGCGCGCAAAAGGAACTATGTCCATTGCCGCTACCATCAACCCGATCACTTCCATGCACTGAGCTACGGAAGGAAGAGGAACGGAATGAAGTATCCGACAAGAGTCCAGAAGTTTTGTTTTTCTGGCCTCTGTTAGAAAAATCCTCATTTCTGAGGAGTCTATAATTGTTCCCAAGAAGGGAACCCTTGTTGACGGGGATAGTGAACTCTTTTCCACGTTCACTTTCCAGCCGTGAGATCTGAGAAAGGCCAGGACGATGTCCGTGTGAGCCTTTGCTCGAGGGAGGGACGACGCTTGAATCAGAATGTCGTCCAGGTAAGGTACTACGGCAATGCCCCTTGGTCTTAGCACCGCTAGAAGGGACCCTAGTACCTTTGTGAAAATCCTTGGAGCAGTGGCTAATCCGAAAGGAAGCGCCACAAACTGGTAATGTTTGTCCAGGAATGCAAACCTTAGGAACCGATGATGTTCCTTGTGGATAGGAATATGTAGATACGCATCCTTTAAATCCACCGTGGTCATGAATTGACCTTCCTGGATGGAAGGAAGGATA
Organism: Bombina bombina; assembly: GCF_027579735.1. Lineage (NCBI taxonomy): Eukaryota > Metazoa > Chordata > Amphibia > Anura > Bombinatoridae > Bombina > Bombina bombina. Next base: position 739,857,885 of record NC_069501.1, on the reverse strand, counting down.
GTTCGAATGGTTTCCATCTTGAACGATGGGACCTTGAGAAATTTGTTTAAGATCTTGAGATCTAAGATTGGTCTGAACGTTCCCTCTTTTTTGGGAACTATGAACAGATTGGAGTAGAACCCCATCCCTTGTTCTCTTAATGGAACAGGATGAATCACTCCCATTTTTAACAGGTCTTCTACACAATGTAAGAACGCCTGTCTTTTTATGTGGTCTGAAGACAACTGAGACCTGTGGAACCTTCCCCTTGGGGGAAGTCCCTTGAATTCCAGAAGATAACCCTGGGAGACTATTTCTAGCGCCCAAGGATCCAGAACATCTCTTGCCCAAGCCTGAGCGAAGAGAGAGAGTCTGCCCCCCACCAGATCCGGTCCCGGATCGGGGGCCAATATTTCAGAAAGTCTTTTCTAAGTATCAGAGCTCCTCTCACATGCGACTGCATGCCATGCCTCTCAAAAACAAGTGCGCCACACCGGCGCGAAAATGAGACTCTGCTTATGCTTTGGGGAAGCCCCAAAGAAATAAGGTGTCTAATACAGTGCCTGCCGATATTATTATATCAAAATACCCTGATAAAATGATTCCTCAAGGCTAAATATGTGTTAATAATGAATCGATTTAGCCCAGAAAAGTCTACAGTCTAAATAAGCCCTTGTGAAGCCCTTATTTACGATCGTAATAAACATGGCTTACCGGATCCCATAGGGAAAATGACAGCTTCCAGCATTACATCGTCTTGTTAGAATGTGTCATACCTCAAGCAGCAAGAGACTGCACACTGTTCCCCCAACTGAAGTTAATTGCTCTCAACAGTCCTGTGTGGAACAGCCATGGATTTTAGTTACGGTTGCTAAAATCATTTTCCTCATACAAACAGAAATCTTCATCTCTTTTCTGTTTCTGAGTAAATAGTACATACCAGCACTATTTCAAAATAACAAACTCTTGATTGAATAATAGAAAACTACAGTTAAACACTAAAAAAACTCTAAGCCATCTCCGTGGAGATGTTGCCTGTACAACGGCAAAGAGAATGACTGGGGTAGGCGGAGCCTAGGAGGGATCATGTGACCAGCTTTGCTGGGCTCTTTGCCATTTCCTGTTGGGGAAGAGAATATCCCACAAGTAAGGATGACGCCGTGGACCGGACACACCTATGTTGGAGAAATTAGTCGTCTTTCAAAATGTAGAATAGTCAGTCACAGTTCAATTATGGTTTAGGCAATAATAGTGATTTGACACCCCTAATGATATGTATTTTTTATTTTAGTTGTTTTGTCACACATAGTATGTCATTTCACATTGCTGCTGCATTAATTTATATGTGGAGGTCATAGAGCCATTGATGTATATGAACATGATGCGTGTACAACAGTTATTCATGTTCGCCGATCGCATCTAAAACTTATTGCAGCATGCGAATTGGAATGACACTTTTCACTGGAACTGCCGCACAGGCCGATATGTTGACATTGGTTTCCATAGTGATCTCGGCATTTGCGGATTGACGTTGCGCATAGTGATGCGCGTTTTGATGACGTCAGACGCCGACCTCTCTCACGACAATGTGGCGGCAGTACAGTGAACACCGGGGTATTTAGGTGATGGATGTAGGTAAGCTTGTTAGTAAGTTTTAATATTTTTCTTGATATTGCGGTCACATTTGATAAAGGTACAGGAATGTACCGAAACGTCATGTAACCTTCTTTTAATGGATTGAATACATTTTCATGTTTTATACAAGACCAGTGAGTGCCTACTTTTGTGGAGGATTTGTGCATCATGGTTGGTAGTGCACCTTGGCAACTGGAATATGTATGATTGTGCTTTCTCTAAACTTGCATTATATATATATATATATATATATATATATATATATATATATATATATATATATATATATATATATATATATATATATATATATATATATATATATATATACAGTGGGACCTCGGTTTACGAAATTAATCCGTTCTCCGGGACGTTTCGTATTTCGAAAAATTCGTAAACCGAAACACGGTTTCCCATAGGAATGCATTGAAAACCAATTAATGCGTTCCGGAGGTGAGAAAAAAAAGTCAAACACAGTATTTTATCTGTTTAAAACTCTTTATAAAGTGCACTTTAAAGGCATAAATACTGTACATAATATTTCAAACATCCAACTTTATGTTTTAAAACATCACACATCAACTTTTAAAACATGGCAGACTGTTGGTAACATTGTACAGTACACTTTAACTGTACTGTACATAAATAACACGTCAACAGGGAAAACATGGAAAATAGCAAAACAATTTCAACACTGTTTGGAAGATGAGGAGGACGAGGGCAATTGGGCAGCACTAACACAAGCAGGTTCTTCTTCATGTCTAGGCTGTTTTTGTAGGAACCTTTCCATTGTCTGCTGCCTCTGGCGCCTTTTAAGCATCCCTCGGAAAGGGGACATGATGTCTGTGTCAAAACTGCTCACAAGTCTGTGGGCTAGAGCCTTATCTGGGTGGTGCTGCTGTACAAAAGTCTGTAGGTTTACCCACATTTGGCATGCCTCCTTGAGTTCCGTGGAAGAGAGCTGTTCCTCACTCATTTCCTCCTCCTCCTCAAATGCGATCTGCTCCTCCATCGACTCCTTCTGCAATTCCACCAGCTCCTCGGTGGTTAGGTCACGGTTGTGTTCCTCCACCAGCTCGTAGACATCCTCCTCAGTCACCTCCAGGCCCATGGTCCTCCCCAAGGAAACAATTTCCTCCAACACTGTTGACTCTGGTGCAGGTGCAGAAGCACTGGAGGCAGGTTTTACAACACAGTCTGGCCAAAGGTTGCGCCAAGCAGAATTTAGGTTTGTCTGGCTGACCCCGGCCCAGGCAATGGTGATAATCTGCAGACAGCTCACAATGTCAAAATGCTCTCTCCAAAATTCATGGAGGGTGAGGCTTGAGCGATCTGTCATCTCAAAGCATCGCTGGAAAAGCTCCCTTGTGTAGATTTTTTTAAAATTGGAGATGACCTGCTGGTCCATTGGCTGGAGTAGTGGGGTGGTGTTAGGCGGAAGGAACATGACCTTGATGAAATTAAAGTCCTCCAGCAAGTCTTCCTCGAGGCCTGGAGGATGGGCAGGAGCATTGTCCATGAGCAGCATGGCCTTGAGTGGCAGGTTATTATCCACAAGGTACTTCTTCACAGCAGGACCAAAAACCGCATTGACCCACTTCACAAACAAGAGGCGTGTGACCCAAGCCTTTGGGTTAGACTGCCACAAAACGCTCAACTGCTCCTTGTTCACCTTGTGTTTCTTGAAGGCCCGTGGGGTCTCTGAATGGTAGACAAGCAGGGGCTTGATCTTAAGGTCCCCACTGGCATTGGCGCAGAACAGGAGGGTAAGACGGTCCTTCATCGGCTTGTGGCCAGGCAATGAGGTCTCCTGTTCTGTGATGAAGGTACGCTTTGGCATCCTCTTCCAGAAGAGTCCAGTCTCGTCGCAGTTGAAGACCTGCTGAGGAAGGTAGCCCTCTGAAACTATGACTTCCAGGAACTCCATAGCAAAATCTTCAGCTGCAGCAACATCAGAACTTGCAGCCTCTCCATGCCTGACCACACTGTGGATGCCAGATCTGTTCTTGAACCTTTCGAACCACCCCCTGCTGGCCTTGAAGCCTTCTGCATCTGCTGACGTTCCTGGCTGTTGTTTGAGGAGGTCAGCATGCAAGGCCTTGGCTTTTTCGCAGATGATCGCCTTGGTCACTGAGTCCCCTGCACTCTGCTTCTGTTCAATCCAGAGCAGGAGCAACTTCTCGACCTCCTCCAGAACAGGTGGCCGTTGCTTGGAGACCCGGGTGACTCCTTTGGCTGCATCTCTCCCAGTAATCTTCTCTTTCATTTTTAGGATTGTACCGATTGTGGATGCACTCCTTCCATACTCTTTGGCAAGGTCAGTCAATCGCATTCCTCCTTCATGCTTCCTGATGATTTCCTTCTTGTCCTCAAGCAGAATCATCTCCTTCTTCCTCTTCCCAGCTTCCGCTGCTTTCTTGGGTGCCATGACACCACCGTCCCTAAGTATGCAAAAAAAATTAAAAATGCTTTACACCCACATGAGCTGGCATGGAAAAACAACCCCACAATGCAAAAAAGGCATGCACAGCACATGAGCTGGCATGGAAACCACACTAAAAGGCATGCACAGCAGATGAGCTGTAACAGGCATGCACAGCAGATGAGCTGTAACAGGCATGCACAGCAGATGAGCTGTAACAGGCATGCACAGCAGATGAGCTGTAACAGGCATGCACAGCAGATGAGCTGTAACAGGCATGCACAGCAGATGAGCTGTAACAGGCATGCACAGCAGATGAGCTGTAACAGGCATGCACAGCAGATGAGCTGTAACAGCCATGCACAGCAGATGAGCTGTAACAGCCATGCACAGCAGATGAGCTGTAACAGCCATGCACAGCAGATGAGCTGTAACAGGCATGCACAGCAGATGAGCTGTAACAGCCATGCACAGCAGATGAGCTGTAACAGGCATGCACAGCACATGAGCTGGCATGGAAATCACCCCCAGAATGCAGAACACACAGTAAAAGGCATGCAAACAACCAAGCTCAGCTCCCTACCTTTCCACTTCTTGAGATGCACCAAAAAGGCTCCAAAAACTGCTCCAAAAGGCTCCAAAATCTTCTGCCAATGGCTCCAAATCACGCATGCGGCAGGGGGGCGGATCTATAAACCAGGACACTTTTTTTCGTATTGCGGGAAAAATTCGTAAACCGAGGCATTTTTTCTCAGAAATTTTAATTCGTAAACCGATTTTTCGTTTACTGAGGCGCGCGTTAACCGAGGTCCCACTGATATATATATATATATATATATATATATATATATATATATATATATATATATTTATATATATATATATATATAATACATACATATACATACACACACACATATATATATACATACACACATACACACACAGACACACATATACATACACACAAGGCCGGCCCAAGAAAGGATGACAAAATGGGGCCCCCTTTCTCCCCGCCTCCAACCCCGCCCCATCTCTGCCTCCCACCCCACCTACACAGGTTTTTAAAATGAAAAAAAAAAATGGGGGGAAAATAATTTAAGATAATACACAGCATTTTATAAAAACAAAACCAAACATACAAATCCACTAATAAATAAAATTATTTTAAAAAACATAATTAATTCTTACCTGATAAATTTATTTATTTCTTGACACGGTGAGTCCACGGATCATCTTAATTACTGTTGGGAATATCACTCCTGACCAGCAGGAGGAGGCAAAGAGCACCACAGCAAAAGCTGTTAAATACCACTCCCCCTACCCACAATCCCCAGTCATTCGATCAAAGGGAAAGGAGAAAGGAAGTAATCTAAGGTGCAGAGGTGCCTGAAGTTTATAGAAAAGCAAACTGTCTGAAAAACAGGGCAGGCCATGGACTCACAGTGTCAAGAAATAAATTAATTTGTCAGGTAAGAATACATTATGTTTTCTTTCTAATGACACAATGAGTCCACGGATCATCTTAATTACTGTTGGGAACCAATACTCAAGCTAGAGGACACGGATGATAAGGGAGGGACAAGACAGTTAACCTAAACAGAAGGCACCACTGCTTGAAGAACCTTTCCCCCAAAAGAAGCCTCTGCTGAAGCAAAAGTATAACATTTGTAAAATTTAGAAAAAATAGGCAAAGAAGACCAAGTCGCAGCCTTGCAAAGCTGATCTACAGAAGCTCCATTTTTGAAAGCCCAAGAAGATAAAACAGCCCACATGGAATGAGCCGTGATTCTCTCAGGAGGCTGCTGACCAGCAGTCTCATATGCCAAGCGAATAACGCTCCTCAACCAACAAGAAAGAGAAGTTGCCGTAGCTTTCTTACCCTTACGCTTCCCAAAAAAGACAGCAAAGAAGAAGACTGGCGAAAATCCTTAGTCTTCTGCAAATAATATTTCAATGCACGAACCACATCCAGGTTGTGCAACTAACGCTCCTTTATGAGAAGAAGGATTAGGACACAAAGAAGGAACAACAATCTCTTGATTAATATTCTTATCAGAAACAACCTTATGAAGAAAACCCAAGGCAGTACACAGAACTATCTTATCAGAGTGAAAAATAAGAAAAGGCGGTTCATACTTTAAGGCTGAAAGCTCCAAAACTCATCGAGCTGAAGAAATAGCCACCAGAAAAAAAATCTTCCAAGATAATATCCGCCAGGCGCTTGTGCAATAAAATAGATAAAGCAGAAATTTGACCCTTCAGGGTACTAGCAGATAAACCTTTCTCCAAACCCTCCTGGAGAAAAAGGACAAAATCCTAGGAATCCTAACGCTACTCCATGAGTAGCCTTTGGATTCACACCAATACAAATATTTACGCCAAAACTTATAATAAATCTTCCTAGTCAATCATAGTCTCAATGACTGACACAGAAAAACCACACTTAGAAAGAATCAAGCGTTCAATCTCCAAGCAGTCAGCTTCAGAGAAACGAGATTTGGATTAAGGAAGGGACCCTGCAGAAGAAGGTACTTCCTTAATAGAAGACGCCAAGGTGGAAAAGAAGAATCTCCAGCAGATCTGCAAACCAGATTCTGCGAGGCCATGCTGGAGCAATGAGAATCACTGACGCCCTCTCTTGTTTGACCCGAGGAAGAAGAGAAAACGGAGAGAACACACATGCCAGACTGAAAGTCCAAGGAACTGCCAGAGCATCTATCAGAACAGCTCGAGGATCCTTTGACCCGTAACTCAGGAGCTTGGCATTCTGACGAGATGCCATGAGATCCAACTCTGGCTGCCCCCAACTGAGAATCAAGCTGGAAAATACCTCTGGATGAAGTTCCCACTCCCCCGGATTAAAAGTCTGTCTGCTCAGAAAATCTGCTTCCCAATTGTCCACCCCTGGAATGTGGATAGCAGACAGACAACAGTTGTGAATCTCCGCCCACTGAATAATCTTGGCTACCTCTGTCATGGCCAAGGAGAGTTCCTCCCTGATGATTGATGTAAGCCACTGATGTTATGTTGTCTGACTGAAACCTGATAAACTGGGTTGAAGCTAGCTGAGGCCAGGCTAGAAGAGCATTGAAAATTGCTCTCAGTTCCAAAACATTAATTGGAAGAACCGACTCCTCCCGAGTCCATACACCCTGAGCCTTTATTGAACCCCAGACAGCACCCCAGAACAGCAAACTGGCATCCGTGGTTACAATCACCCAGGCAAGTCTGCGAAAGCAAGCTCCCTGAGAGAGAAGATTCTGAGACAACCACCATAGAAGAGAATCTCTTGACATCTGATCTAAAACAATCTTTGGAGAAAGATCTGCATAATCCCTGTTCCACTGCCTGAGCAAGCATAACTGCAGAGGTCTGAGATGGAACCGAGCAAACGGAATAATGTCCATGACTGAAATCATCAGACCAATAACCTCCATGCACTAAGCCACTGACGGCCGAGGAAGGGCCTGAAGAGCAAGACACGTATTGAAAATCTTTGACTTTCTTGCTTCTGTCAGAAAAATCTTTATATCTAGAGAATCTATAATGGTCCCCAAAAATACCACTAATGTAGCCGGAATTAAGGAACTTTTTCCTAAATTCACCTTCCAACCGTGGGAGTGCAGAAAAGACAACAACTCCGTGTGGGAGTTTGCTAGTTGAAAAGATGGAGCCTGAACTAGAATGTCATCCAGATAAGGAGCCACTGCAACACCCTTCAATTGAAGCACCGCCAACAATGCTCCCAGGACCTTTAAAAAAATTCTGGGAGCTGTTGCCAGACCAAAAGGAAGAGCTACAAAATGAAAATGTTTGTCTAGAAATGCAAATCTTAGGAACCTGTGATGATCCCTGTGAATGGCAATATGCAGATATGCATCCTTTAGATCCACTGTGGTCATAAACTGACTTTCCTGACCAAAGGAAGAATGGAACGAATAGTTTCCATCTTGAAAGACGGAACCCTGAGAAACTTGTTTACACTCTTGAGATCTAAAATAGATCTGAAAGTTCCCTCCTTTTTGGGAACGATGAAGAGATTTTCCAAGATGGCTTGGACTGTTCCTGCTTAGAGGAAGAAGAGGAAGATTTATCATAGAAGTTACGAAAGGAAAGAAAATTACTCTGCCGACCCTTCTGTTTATTTCTTTTATCCTGAGGAAGAGAATGCCCCTTCCCTCCAGTAATATCAGAAATAATCTCAGCCAAACCTGGCCCAAACAAGGTCTTACCCTTGTAAGGAATAGACAAAAGCTTAGACTTAGGACACATCCGCAGGCCAGGATTTTAACCATAAACCTCTGCGAGCTAAACTTGAGGATCTGTAGAGAAGCATCTGCAATAAAGGAATTAGCCAACTTAGCCTTGATTCTATCTTGAATTTCTTCAAGAGGAGTATCTTGCTGAATAGAATCAGACAATGCATCAAATCAATATGCCGTTGCACTAGTAAACGTAGAAATACATGCAGCCGGTTGCCATTGATACCCCTGGTGAACATAAATCTTTTTAAGCAAAGCTTCCAACTTCTTATCCATAGGATCTTTAAAGGAACAGCTGTCCTCAATAGGAATAGTGGTCCTCTTGGTCAGAGTGGAAATTGCTCCCTCTACCTTAGGAACCATCTGCCAAGATTCCTTAATAGAATCAGCAATAGGAAACATCTTTCTAAAAATTGGAGAAGGGGAAAAAGGAATCCCAGGCTTCTCCCATTCTCGTGCAATAATATCTGAACACGATCTGGTATAGGAAAAACTTCCACCGAGGAAGGGACATCAAAAAAATTATTACATTTACTAGATTTCTTAGGAATAACCATGACTGATGCCTCAGAGTCATCCAAGGTAGCCAAAACTTTCTTGAGTAACAAACAGGGGTGCCCAAGCTTAAACCTAAAGGAAACAACCTCAGGTTCAGAAGAAGGATTTACACAATCAGAATCCGAGATCTCACCCTCATGTGCTACTGAAGTATCTTCCTCCTCAGACTTATGAGAAGAAACACTAGACACAATTGCAACAGAATCAGAAACCTTATACTTCCTCTTGCGCTTCCCCTGCAACATAGGAAAAGCAGATAAAGCTGAGGATATATGGGTAGCCATATCCTGCAAGGAAAAACCAACCTGAGACGAAACACAGGGCACTGAAGAAGATTGGGACGTTTGAGGAGAAAGCTGCGGATTAGCCTGAACAGGAGACTCCTGAACAACATCCGCCTTAGACAATGAAGGTTTAGAATCAAAAAGTCTATCCTTGTAATGTAATGTTCTCTCAATACAAGAGGAACAAAAAAGGGATAGGAGGCTCAACATTAGTATTTAAACATAAAGAACAAGCAACAACTTGCAGGGCCTCTTGGTCCATCTTATTCCAAAGGAAAAAACCTTAATCAATAAAAATTCTAAGTTCAAATCAGAATTTTAATGAAACAAAAAAACGTTACTGTTCCTTTAAATTTTAAACAGACTTTTTTTTTTTTTACTAGAAAATCCTTAAATAAATTGCAAAATAAATCTTGCAGCAACAATTTTTCACAAAATGAATGCAAAGAGAGACAAACGTTATAGTCCCTGAAATTCAGACAAACTTAAAGGGACAGTAAAGTCAAAACTAAACTTTCATGATTCAGATAGGGCAGGCAATTTTAAACAACTTTCCTATTTACTTTTATCCTCAAATTTGCTTTGTTCCCTTGGTGGTATTTTTGAAAAGCTAAACCTAGCTAGGCTCAAACTGATTTCTAAACAGTTGAAAACCGCCTCCTAGCTCAGAGCATTTTGAAAGTTTTTCACAGTTAGACTGTGCTAGTTCACATGTGTCATATAGATAACATTGTGCTCACTCCCGTGAAGTTATTTAGGAGTCTTCACTGATTGACTACACTGCATGTCTGTCAAAGGCAGTTAGATAAGGAGGCTTTCTGCAAAGGCTTAAATACAAGGTAATCACATAGGTAAAAAGTATATTAATATAACTGTGTTGGTTATGCAAAAACGGGGAATGGGTAATAAAGGGATTATCTATCTTTTTAAATATGAAAAAATTTGGTGTAGACTGTCCCTTTAAATATAAACAGAGCAGCAGCCACACAAAAAAACAACAGGCAACCTCCACACCTCAGCGAGCTATGCAACAGAGCTGCAACATCCAGGAACATCAGGAAACAGCTAAAAGGGTGCCAAAAAACAGAATTTATGTTTACCTGATAAATTTCTTTCTCCAACGGTGTGTCCGGTCCACGGCGTCATCCTTACTTGTGGGATATTCTCTTCCCCAACAGGAAATGGCAAAGAGCCCAGCAAAGCTGGTCACATGATCCCTCCTAGGCTCCGCCTACCCCAGTCATTCGACCGACGTTAAGGAGGAATAATAGCATAGGAGAAACCATATGGTACCGTGGTGACTGTAGTTAAAGAAAATAAATTATCAGACCTGATTAAAAAACCAGGGCGGGCCGTGGACCGGACACACCGTTGGAGAAAGAAATTTATCAGGTAAACATAAATTCTGTTTTCTCCAACATAGGTGTGTCCGGTCCACGGCGTCATCCTTACTTGTGGGAACCAATACCAAAGCTTTAGGACACGGATGAAGGGAGGGAGCAAATCAGGTCACCTAAATGGAAGGCACCACGGCTTGCAAAACCTTTCTCCCAAAAATAGCCTCAGAAGAAGCAAAAGTATCAAACTTGTAAAATTTGGTAAAAGTGTGCAGTGAAGACCAAGTCGCTGCCCTACATATCTGATCGACAGAAGCCTCGTTCTTGAAGGCCCATGTGGAAGCCACAGCCCTAGTGGAATGAGCCGTGATTCTTTCGGGAGGCTGCCGTCCGGCAGTCTCGTAAGCCAATCTGATGATGCTTTTAATCCAAAAAGAGAGAGAGGTAGAAGTTGCTTTTTGACCTCTCCTTTTACCAGAATAAACAACAAACAAGGAAGATGTTTGTCTAAAATCCTTTGTAGCATCTAAATAGAATTTTAGAGCGCGAACAACATCCAAATTGTGCAACAAGCGTTCCTTCTTTGAAACTGGTTTCGGACACAGAGAAGGTACGATAATCTCCTGGTTAATGTTTTTGTTAGAAACAACTTTTGGAAGAAAACCAGGTTTAGTACGTAAAACCACCTTATCTGCATGGAACACCAGATAAGGAGGAGAACACTGCAGAGCAGATAATTCTGAAACTCTTCTAGCAGAAGAAATTGCAACTAAAAACAAAACTTTCCAAGATAATAACTTAATATCAACGGAATGTAAGGGTTCAAACGGAACCCCCTGAAGAACTGAAAGAACTAGATTGAGACTCCAAGGAGGAGTCAAAGGTTTGTAAACAGGCTTGATTCTAACCAGAGCCTGAACAAAGGCTTGAACATCTGGCACAGCTGCCAGTTTTTTGTGAAGTAACACCGACAAGGCAGAAATCTGTCCCTTCAGGGAACTTGCCGATAATCCTTTTTCCAATCCTTCTTGAAGGAAGGATAGAATCCTAGGAATCTTAACCTTGTCCCAAGGGAATCCTTTAGATTCACACCAACAGATATATTTTTTCCAAATTTTGTGGTAAATCTTTCTAGTTACAGGCTTTCTGGCCTGAACAAGAGTATCGATAACAGAATCTGAGAAACCTCGCTTCGATAAAATCAAGCGTTCAATCTCCAAGCAGTCAGCTGGAGTGAAACCAGATTCGGATGTTCGAACGGACCCTGAACAAGAAGGTCTCGTCTCAAAGGTAGCTTCCAAGGTGGAGCCGATGACATATTCACCAGATCTGCATACCAAGTCCTGCGTGGCCACGCAGGAGCTATCAAGATCACCGACGCCCTCTCCTGATTGATCCTGGCTACCAGCCTGGGGATGAGAGGAAACGGCGGGAACACATAAGCTAGTTTGAAGGTCCAAGGTGCTACTAGTGCATCCACTAGAGCCGCCTTGGGATCCCTGGATCTGGACCCGTAGCAAGGAACTTTGAAGTTCTGACGAGAGGCCATCAGATCCATGTCTGGAATGCCCCAAAGTTGAGTGACTTGGGCAAAGATTTCCGGATGGAGTTCCCACTCCCCCGGATGCAATGTCTGACGACTCAGAAAATCCGCTTCCCAATTTTCCACTCCCGGGATGTGGATAGCAGACAGGTGGCAGGAGTGAGACTCCGCCCATAGAATAATCTTGGTCACTTCTTCCATCGCTAGGGAACTCCTTGTTCCCCCCTGATGGTTGATGTACGCAACAGTCGTCATGTTGTCTGATTGAAACCGTATGAACTTGGTCCCCGCTAGCTGAGGCCAAGCCTTGAGAGCCTTGAATATCGCTCTCAGTTCCAGAATATTTATCGGTAGAAGAGATTCTTCCCGAGACCAAAGACCCTGAGCTTTCAGGGATCCCCAGACCGCGCCCCAGCCCATCAGACTGGCGTCGGTCGTGACAATGACCCACTCTGGTCTGTGGAATGTCATCCCTCGTGACAGGTTGTCCAGGGACAGCCACCAACGGAGTGAGTCTCTGGTCCTCTGATTTACTTGTATCTTTGGAGACAAGTCTGTATAGTCCCCATTCCACTGACTGAGCATGCACAGTTGTAATGGTCTTAGATGAATGCGCGCAAAAGGAACTATGTCCATTGTCGCTACCATCAACCCGATCACTTCCATGCACTGAGCTACGGAAGGAAGAGGAACGGAATGAAGTATTCGACAAGAGTCCAGAAGCTTTGTCTTTCTGGCCTCTGTTAGAAAAATCCTCATTTCTGAGGAGTCTATAATTGTTCCCAAGAAGGGAACCCTTGTTGACGGGGATAGAGAACTCTTTTCCACGTTCACTTTCCAGCCGTGCGATCTGAGAAAGGCCAGGACGATGTCCGTGTGAGCCTTTGCTCGAGGGAGGGACGACGCTTGAATCAGAATGTCGTCCAGGTAAGGTACAACTGCAATGCCCCTTGGTCTTAGCACAGCTAGAAGGGACCCTAGTACCTTTGTGAAAATCCTTGGAGCAGTGGCTAATCCGAAAGGAAGCGCCACGAACTGGTAATGTTTGTCCAGGAATGCAAACCTTAGGAACCGATGATGTTCCTTGTGGATAGGAATATGTAGATACGCATCCTTTAAATCCACCGTGGTCATGAATTGACCTTCCTGGATGGAAGGAAGGATAGTTCGAATGGTTTCCATCTTGAAAGATGGGACCTTGAGAAATTTGTTTAAGATCTTGAGATCTAGGATTGGTCTGAACGTTCCCTCTTTTTTGGGAACTATGAACAGATTGGAGTAGAACCCCATCCCTTGTTCTCTCAATGGAACAGGATGAATCACTCCCATTTTTAACAGGTCTTCTACACAATGTAAGAACGCCTGTCTTTTTATGTGGTCTGAAGACAACTGAGACCTGTGGAACCTTCCCCTTGGGGGAAGTCCCTTGAATTCCAGAAGATAACCCTGGGAGACTATTTCTAGCGCCCAAGGATCCAGAACATCTCTTGCCCAAGCCTGAGCGAAGAGAGAGAGTCTGCCCCCCACCAGATCCGGTCCCGGATCGGGGGCCGATATTTCATGCTGTCTTGGTAGCAGTGGCAGGTTTCTTTGCCTGCTTTCCCTTGTTCCAGCCTTGCATTGGTCTCCAAGCTGGCTTGGCCTGAGAAGTATTACCCTCTTGCTTAGAGGACGTAGCACCTTGGGCTGGTCCGTTTTTACGAAAGGGACGAAAATTAGGTCTATTTTTTGCCTTGAAAGGCCGATCCTGAGGAAGGGCATGGCCCTTACCCCCAGTGATATCAGAGATAATCTCTTTCAAGTCAGGACCAAACAGCGTTTTCCCCTTGAAAGGAATGTTTAGTAGCTTGTTCTTGGAAGACGCATCAGCCGACCAAGATTTCAACCAAAGCGCTCTGCGCGCCACAATAGCAAACCCAGAATTCTTAGCCGCTAACTTAGCCAATTGCAAAGAGGCGTCTAGAGTGAAAGAATTAGCCAATTTGAGAGCATTGACTCTGTCCATAATCTCCTCATAAGGAGGAGAGTCACTATCGAGCACCTTAATCAGTTCATCAAACCAGAAATATGCGGCTGTAGTGACAGGGACAATGCATGAAATGGGTTGTAGAAGGTAACCCTGCTGAACAAACATCTTTTTAAGCAAACCTTCTAATTTTTTATCCATAGGATCTTTGAAAGCACAACTATCCTCTATGGGAATAGTGGTGCGTTTGTTTAAAGTAGAAACCGCTCCCTCGACCTTGGGGACTGACTGCCATAAGTCCTTTCTGGGGTCGACCATAGGAAACAATTTTTTAAATATGGGGGGAGGGACGAAAGGAATACCGGGCCTTTCCCATTCTTTATTAACAATGTCCGCCACCCGCTTGGGTATAGGAAAAGCTTCTGGGAGCCCCGGCACCTCTAGGAACTTGTCCATTTTACATAGTTTCTCTGGGATGACCAAATTTTCACAATCATCCAGAGTGGATAATACCTCCTTAAGCAAAATGCGGAGATGTTCCAATTTAAATTTAAAAGTAATCACATCAGATTCAGCCTGCTGAGAAATGTTCCCTAAATCAGTAATTTCTCCCTCAGACAAAACCTCCCTGGCTCCCTCAGATTGGGTTAGGGGCCCTTCAGAGATATTAATATCAGCGTCGTCATGCTCTTCAGTAACTAAAACAGAGCATCCACGCTTACGCTGACAAGGGTTCATTTTGGCTAAAATGTTTTTGACAGAATTATCCATTACAGCCGTTAATTGTTGCATAGTAAGGAGTATTGGCGCGCTAGATGTACTAGGGGCCTCCTGAGTGGGCAAGACTCGTGTAGACGAAGGAGGGAATGATGCAGTACCATGCTTACTCCCCTCACTTGAGGAATCATCTTGGGCATCATTGTCATTATCACATAAATCACATTTATTTAAATGAATAGGAATTCTGGCTTCCCCACATTCAGAACACAGTCTATCTGGTAGTTCAGACATGTTAAACAGGCATAAACTTGATAAGAAAGTACAAAAAACGTTTTGAAATAAAACCGTTACTGTCACTTTAAATTTTAAACTGAACACACTTTATTACTGCAATTGCGAAAAAACATGAAGGAATTGTTCAAAATTCACCAAACTTTCACCACAGTGTCTTAAAGCCTTGAAAATATTGCACACCAAATTTGGAAGCTTTAACCCTTAAAATAACGGAACCGGAGCCGTTTTAAGCTTTAACCCCTTTACAGTCCCTGGTATCTGCTTTGCTGAGACCCAACCAAACCCAAGGGGAATACGATACCAAATGATGCCTTCAGAAGTCTTTTATCAGTATCAGAGCTCCTCTCACATGCGACTGCATGCCATGCCTCTCAAAAACAAGTGCGCAACACCGGCGCGAAAATGAGACTCTGCCTATGCTTTGGGAAAGCCCCTAAAGAATAAGGTGTCTAAAACAGTGCCTGCCGATATAATTATATCAAAATACCCAGAATAAATGATTCCTCAAGGCTAAATAAGTGTTAATATCAATCGATTTAGCCCAAAAAATGTCTACAGTCTAAATAAGCCCTTGTGAAGCCCTTATTTACAATCGTAATAAACATGGCTTACCGGATCCCATAGGGAAAATGACAGCTTCCAGCATTACATCGTCTTGTTAGAATGTGTCATACCTCAAGCAGCAAAGGACTGCAAACTGTTCCCCCAACTGAAGTTAATGCTCTCAACAGTCCTGTGTGGAACAGCCATGGATTTTAGTTACGGTTGCTAAAATCATTTTCCTCATACAAACAGAATTCTTCATCTCTTTTCTGTTTCTGAGTAAATAGTACGTACCAGCACTATTTGAAAATAACAAACTCTTGATTGAATAATGAAAAACTACAGTTAAACACTAAAAAACTCTAAGCCATCTCCGTGGAGATGTTGCCTGTACAACGGCAAAGAGAATGACTGGGGTAGGCGGAGCCTAGGAGGGATCATGTGACCAGCTTTGCTGGGCTCTTTGCCATTTCCTGTTGGGGAAGAGAATATCCCACAAGTAAGGATGACGCCGTGGACCGGACACACCTATGTTGGAGAAATGTCCTTGCCATCTCAGATAAGCCCGCCTATTGTGGGCGTGGCCTAACAAACCTCCCGGTAGCTATTAATACACAAACAAAAAACATGTACACCAAAGTGAAAACATAATAAACTGAGCCTTCAAAACATCCCTAGTGCCTGCAAAACTGCCATACAATAAACCGTTAACCTAGAAGGCTGATTGTATATTTAGACAGATTTAACTGTCAAAGTGCCAAATTCTCCTATATCAAAAAAGGGAAAGAAATAGGCACTTACCTCAAAAATCTGTCCGGCAACAGGACAGCTCACTTGGTATGAGAGGGGCTTCCTACCTCACATGGACCTGTAGAAAAAGAAAAGGCTGAGTAAACTTACTCAAACTTTCAACCAAGGGCAGCATGAAATTACTTGAGAGGCCCAGTGGGGATTATACCCCACAAGTTCCAAAATGCTTAAAAGCCACCACTTGCTCTACTGAAGAGACTGACATGGACTACGGCTAAACCCCAAAGAAAACCAGAGCAAACTTGCTCTGCTTAATAAATAAACTCTTGATTGAAGAATCAGACACCTAACTTTACCCCTCCTTGCAACTGATACAAGCAAAGAGAATGACTGGGGATTGTGGGTAGGGGGAGTGGTATTTAACAGCTTTTGCTGTGGTGCTCTTTGCCTCCTCCTGCTGGTCAGAAGTGATATTCCCAACAGTAATTAAGATGATCCGTGGACTCACTGTGTCATTAAAAAGAAATACCAATCTTCAGTCACAATCTTCACTGCATCATTTGGTTTGTTTTTTTGTGTTCTAAAATGCAAAATCTATGATCATATTAATTTAAAACAACTATTACAGTACTGCACTGTGTTTGTGATGGCACTAAGAAAAATATTTTTAAAATGACATAAAACTACCCTAAGGCTGCATATATAAGCTGTATTATGACATGTAACTATTGCTGTTTACTTTTGGGGCCCCATGTATCAAAAGGCATGTGGACAGCTTCTAAACTTGAAAACCTGTCTGCATGCCTTCGCCACATACGGTAAGCGGATCTGTTAGGCCGCTGGTCCGTATGCAGCATTACACACTCCGCTGAGTATGTAATACCCGACCCTTCACTTGCGCAATTAGGGACTGTCAATCATGAACAGCGAGCAAATTCTCTGTGATTTCTCTTCGCCACCTCAGAGGTGGCGAAAAGTGTAAGAAACAGCAGTCTTACACTGCACGAAGCAGGCTCTCATGTGCGAATCTGCCCCGCAAGGGCTTCAGAGCAGCTTCCGCTGCTTCGTACATGAAGCCCTAGGTCCCATCCCCTAATTTACATCATTTACATATGCAAATATGCAAATATTCCAAAA
The DNA here is from genome assembly GCF_027579735.1 of Bombina bombina. Lineage (NCBI taxonomy): Eukaryota > Metazoa > Chordata > Amphibia > Anura > Bombinatoridae > Bombina > Bombina bombina. The sequence continues at coordinate 739,840,452 of NC_069501.1, read as the reverse complement.
TCTATTCTGAAATTCAGACTTTTTCTGGTCCCAAGCAATTTGTTTAAACCCTTCGATGCGCATGACAAGGCGGCTACCTGTAGACGCATGACAAGCCCTTATCATGCAGAGGGATCGCCAATCAAACAATGTTTTCAGCGATCCCCCTCACTACAGGCTGGGGATCATTGGTGACCTAGGCTTCATGGGAATGCCGGTTGACGTCATGACGTACACCGATGTGACATCACAAAAGGCCTAAGGCAGGATTCATCGGTGGCTGCTAGGGTGCTGGATGAGGGGAGGTTTTTCTAACCCCTCAATCTCAGCTCCCATAGCAGCTACAAAGCTGCAAGACACCTCATTTGATAGAGCCGTACTGCGAACTAGATCATTTAAAAATAAAGTAAACCAAACACAAAGTGATCTGGTTTGCAATAATACTCTATATGCAGTATGAAAATAAAATGTTTGTCTAGAGACCCCTAATAAATTGTATTTCCCAGTAGACAAGTCCCTCTCTTAAACAATATATTAATTTTGTTTATATAGTTAGGTGATCACTGTGATAACAGTGTACATCTTGCATGAGAAAAGTGATTTTGTACTGCACAATGGGGACTCTCTAATCTTCATTATAACCCTATTTCACATGTGGCTACTCTTGATGACAATTTAGTAATGTGGTCACAGTAACCGCAGTGGTCACTAGGCTATTTTCAATATTATTTACTAAAATCTACCCAAAAATTATACATTTTTTTTGTTTTGACCCGGAGCTATCTCATAATTAAATTATAAACATAATAATGGCATATTGTGAATCTGATGGTCCTGCTGATAAAACAATATATATTTTGTGTGGGTCACTCACTGAAATTTGACTACAATAGGATTTAAATGTAGGTAGCAAAAAAGCTCAAAATTGGCTCAGTGCTGGGGTGAAAAAAAGGGTTTAGCAGCGAAAGGGTTAAAGGCCTTTGCACATGTACAGTATATCTAATGGACCCTCAAGAAATTTTATAAATAACAAATAATATTAATAACAACAACAAATACATGTTAATATCAATACAGCTATTTAGTCACAAAAGGTATGGAGTAAAGTAAATAAACAAATAAGGTTTTAGCCATTCAGGACCCGATTATGAGTGGAGCGCTATTTATCGCTTACACTAAAGTGCTAATTGTGCTAGAAGATGTTCTCACATGCGCACATCCGACCACGTATTCACATATGCACTAACCTGACATAAAAATATGAATATTTCACATTCCAATGTTCTCCATATAGAAGAATATGTTTCATTGATTGATAAATACACACACACACACATATATATATATATATATATATATAGATATATATATATATATACATATATACACACATACGGTTCAATTTACACCGTTTCAGAATAACAACCTTTTTTTCCAGTCATGTGACTGCTATTGAAAAGCATTGAGAAGCAGTGCATTTATTAAAATAGCAAGTAGGTGGAGCTGTCCGCTTGTGTTGCAGCAAAGCCAAGCAAGCTGAAATCAATCACTTTAACCAGACCTGAGCTATCAAGCAGATTTCAAAGGAACAAGATCTTCCTGTCTATAAATCAGTCCAGATTGGAATGCATAGAAAGAACTGTTTGCAGAAAAATGCAAGTGAAGTCTGTGTTGTGTGATTATTTTATTAGGTTTATAATGCTGTTTAGCAAATGTTTTTGTTCATTTAACTTAGTTTAATTATATATTCTGTGTTGTGTGATTATTTTATTAGGTTTATACTGCTGTTTAGCATTTAAAGTCTTCATTTCAAAGCTTTAAAAATAATGTATTAGGTGTCACTTATGACAATTTTGAGAGGGGCCTGGAACCTAACTCCCTCACTTCCCATTGACTTACATTATAAACTGGGTTTCAATTTACAACGGTTTCGATTTACAACCATTCCTTCTGGAACCTAACCCCGGCGTAAACGGAGGGCTACCTGTATGTATATATATATATATATATATATATATATATATATATATATATATATATATATATATATATATATATATATATATACATATACACATATATATACACACATATATATATATATATATATATATATATACACACACACACACACACACAAATATCTCTTTAAAATTACAAAGACCTTATTCTATGTGCAGAACATTGGAATGTCAAATATTTACAGTACAAACACAGTATAACACTTTATTAAAAATGAATATTGCATAAATATGCTTTTACATGTTTTCATTCACTTAAAGGGACATGAAACCCAATTTTTTTCTTTCATGATTTAGAAAGAGCTTGTCATTTTAAACAACTTTCTAATTGACTTCTATTATATAATTTGCTTCATTCTCTTGATATCCTTTGCTGAAAAGCATATCTAGATTGGCCCAGTAGTTTCTGATTGGTTGCTTCACATAGATTCCACATGTGATTGGCTCACGCATGTGCATAGCTATTTCTTCATCAAAGGATATCTAAAGAATTAAGCAAATTAGATAATATAAGTAAATAGGAATGTTGCTTAAAATTGTATTCTCTATCTAAATCATAAAATAACTAACAATTTGGGGTTTAGTGTCCCTTTAACTGAAAAGGGATCCAATGCATTTCTATAGATGTATTTATATGTGTGTGTGTGTATATATATATAACATAATTTATGTAAGAACTTACCTGATAAATTCATTTCTTTCATATTAACAAGAGTCCATGAGCTAGTGACGTATGGGATATACATTCCTACCAGGAGGGGCAAAGTTTCCCAAACCTTAAAATGCCTATAAATACACCCCTCACCACACCCACAAATCAGTTTAACGAATAGCCAAGAAGTGGGGTGATAAGAAAAAAAGTGCGAAGCATATAAAATAAGGAATTGGAATAATTGTGCTTTATACAAAAAAATCATAACCACCACAAAAAAGGGTGGGCCTCATGGACTCTTGTTAATATGAAAGAAATGAATTTATCAGGTAAGTTCTTACATAAATTATGTTTTCTTTCATGTAATTAACAAGAGTCCATGAGCTAGTGACGTATGGGATAATGACTACCCAAGATGTGGATCTTTCCACACAAGAGTCACTAGAGAGGGAGGGATAAAATAAAGACAGCCAATTCCTGCTGAAAATAATCCACACCCAAAATAAAGTTTAACAAAAAACATAAGCAGAAGATTCAAACTGAAACCGCTGCCTGAAGAACTTTTCTACCAAAAACTGCTTCAGAAGAAGAAAATACATCAAAATGGTAGAATTTAGTAAAAGTATGCAAAGAGGACCAAGTTGCTGCTTTGCAGATCTGGTCAACCGAAGATTCATTCCTAAACGCCCAGGAAGTAGAAACTGACCTAGTAGAATGAGCTGTAATTCTTTGAGGCGGAATTTTACCCGACTCAACATAGGCAAGATGAATTAAAGATTTCAACCAAGATGCCAAAGAAATGGCAGAAGCTTTCTGGCCTTTCCTAGAACCGGAAAAGATAACAAATAGACTAGAAGTCTTACGGAAAGATTTCGTAGCTTCAACATAATATTTCAAAGCTCTAACAACATCCAAAGAATGCAATGATTTCTCCTTAGAATTCTTAGGATTAGGACATAATGAAGGAACCACAATTTCTCTACTAATGTTGTTGGAATTCACAACTTTAGGTAAAAATTCAAAAGAAGTTCGCAACACCGCCTTATCCTGATGAAAAATCAGAAAAGGAGACTCACACGAAAGAGCAGATAATTCAGAAACTCTTCTAGCAGAAGAGATGGCCAAAAGGAACAAAACTTTCCAAGAAAGTAATTTAATGTCCAATGAATGCATAGGTTCAAACGGAGGAGCTTGAAGAGCTCCCAAAACCAAATTCAAACTCCATGGAGGAGAAATTGACTTAATGACAGGTTTTATACGAACCAAAGCTTGTACAAAACAATGAATATCAGGAAGAATAGCAATCTTTCTGTGAAAAAGAACAGAAAGAGCGGAGATTTGTCCTTTCAAAGAACTCGCGGACAAACCCTTATCTAAACCATCCTGAAGAAACTGTAAAATTCTCGGTATTCTAAAAGAATGCCAAGAAAAATGATGAGAAAGACACCAAGAAATATAAGTCTTCCAGACTCTATAATATATCTCTCGAGATACAGATTTACAAGCCTGTAACATAGTATTAATCACGGAGTCAGAGAAACCTCTATGACCAAGAATCAAGCGTTCAATCTCCATACCTTTAAATTTAAGGATTTCAGATCCGGATGGAAAAAAGGACCTTGAGACAGAAGGTCTGGTCTTAACGGAAGAGTCCATGGTTGGCAAGATGCCATCCGGACAAGATCCGCATACCAAAACCTGTGAGGCCATGCCGGAGCTATTAGCAGAACAAACGAGCATTCCCTCAGAATCTTGGAGATTACTCTTGGAAGAAGAACTAGAGGCGGAAAGATATAGGCAGGATGATACTTCCAAGGAAGTGATAATGCATCCACTGCCTCCGCCTGAGGATCCCGGGATCTGGACAGATACCTGGGAAGTTTCTTGTTTAGATGAGAGGCCATCAGATCTATCTCTGGGAGCCCCCACATTTGAACAATCTGAAGAAATACCTCTGGGTGAAGAGACCATTCGCCCGGATGCAACGTTTGGCGACTGAGATAATCCGCTTCCCAATTGTCTACACCTGGGATATGAACCGCAGAGATTAGACAGGAGCTGGATTCCGCCCAAACCAAAATTCGAGATACTTCTTTCATAGCCAGAGGACTGTGAGTCCCTCCTTGATGATTGATGTATGCCACAGTTGTGACATTGTCTGTCTGAAAACAAATGAACGATTCTCTCTTCAGAAGAGGCCAAAACTGAAGAGCTCTGAAAACTGCACGGAGTTCCAAGATATTGATCGGTAATCTCACCTCCTGAGATTCCCAAACTCCTTGTGCCGTCAGAGATCCCCACACAGCTCCCCAACCTGTGAGACTTGCATCTGTTGAAATTACAGTCCAGGTCGGAAGAACAAAAGAAGCCCCCTGAATTAAACGATGGTGATCTGTCCACCACGTTAGAGAGTGCCGAACAATCGGTTTTAAAGATATTAATTGATATATCTTCGTGTAATCCCTGCACCATTGGTTCAGCATACAGAGCTGAAGAGGTCGCATGTGAAAACGAGCAAAGGGGATCGCGTCCGATGCAGCAGTCATAAGACCTAGAATTTCCATGCATAAGGCTACCGAAGGGAATGATTGAGACTGAAGGTTTCGACAGGCTGTAATCAATTTTAGACGTCTCTTGTCTGTTAAAGACAAAGTCATGGACACTGAATCTATCTGGAAACCCAGAAAGGTTACCCTTGTTTGAGGAATCAAAGAACTTTTTGGTAAATTGATCCTCCAACCATGATCTTGAAGAAACAACACAAGTCGATTCGTATGAGACTCTGCTAAATGTAAAGACGGAGCAAGTACCAAGATATCGTCCAAATAAGGAAATACCACAATACCCTGTTCTCTGATTACAGACAGAAGGGCACCGAGAATCTTTGTGAAAATTCTTGGAGCTGTAGCAAGGCCAAACGGTACAGCCACAAATTGGTAATGCTTGTCTAGAAAAGAGAATCTCAGGAACTGATCTTGAAACCAATTCTGTACCCTTCTGAAACAATGTTCTGAATCCAAAGATTGTGAACAGAATTGATCCAAATTTCTTTGAAAAAACGTAACCTGCCCCCTACCAGCTGAACTGGAATGAGGGCCGTACCTTCATGTGAACTTAGAAGCAGGCTTTGCCTTTCTAGCAGGCTTGGATTTATTCCAGACTGGAGATGGTTTCCAAACTGAAACTGCTCCTGAGGACGAAGGATCAGGCTTTTGTTCTTTGTTGAAACGAAAGGAACGAAAACGATTGTTAGCCCTGTTTTTACCTTTAGACTTTTTATCCTGTGGTAAAAAAGTTCCTTTCCCACCAGTAACAGTTGAAATAATAGAATCCAACTGAGAACCAAATAATTTGTTTCCCTGGAAAGAAATGGAAAGTAGAGTTGATTTAGAAGCCATATCAGCATTCCAAGTCTTAAGCCATAAAGCTCTTCTGGCTAAGATAGCCAGAGACATAAATCTAACATCAACTCTAATAATATCAAAAATGGCATCACAGATGAAATTATTAGCATGCTGGAGAAGAATAATAATATCATGAGAATCACGATTTGTTACTTGTTGCGCTAGAGTTTCCAACCAAAAAGTTGAAACTGCAGCAACATCAGCCAATGATATAGCAGGTCTAAGAAGATTACCTGAACATAGATAAGCTTTTCTTAGAAAAGATTCAATTTTTCTATCTAA